>NW_017616947.1:1155000-1417500 GCF_001879475.1 Ipomoea nil
TATTTCTTTGCAATAAATATGCAAGTAATATGCATTTACTCTAAAATCAACCTCCTAATTTGCTATACCTTTTGTAATTTCTCCCTTTCTTTTTTATCTCATTTACCAGGAAACTATCAGTATGCTGCAATTTTTTTTGGGCTTGCTATAATAGACTTTGTGAAATTATAGATTAATATGATTTAATTTGTTCCTATAATATGCTCTAACTGTTTTTTTCTTTTTTCTTTTTTTAATGATTTGGATTTCTATATTATATATTATACTTTGATTAATAATAGGTTTATTTGTAATATTTGGGTAAGCAATATATACTTATACTTGAATAGAATAAGAACCAAAACACATTAGTGGTTGATTTGCAATTAGAGCAACCAGTCATTACATTTAAAATAGATTAGCAACTGCAACATATGCAGTTTTACACACATTGCCTTCCAAAACACACACTACATACATTGTATTGCTTACCAATACACTGAAACACCTGCAGTGTTCAAAAAACAAACCCATAGGCAAAAACACACTACACACAATCCACTGGCTAACAGTACATTGCAAAAAGCTACAGTTTTCTAGGCATAACCATCAGTTTGGTAGAATTTAGAACACAAAACCCACTTACCAGCTTAGTATTAGTACAACCTATTTCTAAATAAAGAAATTTTCATTACTTTTCCTGCTTCACCACCACCTCCTTAGCACTCGTCTGCTTTGACCCACTGACCCGAACCGTTTGACCCTGGCCGACTATAAAATGAGAACTTGAACGTATCGGGAACCCAGACCTGGGGTATATATCCTACCAAGAATTTTCCCAGGGTTCTCATACTTGCTTTGGACATACAATATACCCCGCTATACACTTCAAATACTATACATACATGGGTCAATACCCCGTATCAAATGGCGCTGTCTGTGGGGACTGCAACAAAAAGTCGTGTCCTCCTAATCTCCAATCCGGTCAACTTAACTAGAGAATCCAGCTTCTACGTTGTGAATTGGCTCCAACTTTGGCTTTGGAATACGCTACTGGCTTTGGACAGCTCAACAGTTCTCCCATAGGCTTGCCAAACGCTACTAATATGAGGAAACGCAGAGTTGTGCTCCCAATCCAAATATCCGATGAATTGATGAAAGTAGAGACCAAATTTTTTGCATGTTTAGCTTTGATGTTCTGTACGTGTGATGTATTGCTGACTGGCTTCGCCGGCGGAAAGATCAGGCCACGAACCATCCTCAAAGCTCCGCCATCATCATCACCTTCTTTGGCAACCCACCAATACGCGTTAAGTATCAATACATATACATAGATATAGTCAAAACCATTTGGAACTGAGGAATACAATATATAGCATTTGAAAACCAAGAGATGAGACAACACTCCATATGACACACTCTCAACAAGAATCAAGACCAACAACTTCAATCAAAGCAATGGAAACCACAACAACAAGCGACAACCACAACTCTAGATGCAACCTACCATTCATAAGGTAGAGTTCATCATAGACATAATCATAAGCAGGAAATACACAATCACATAATGACAAGACACACATTTCAAGTGTCAAGTTCCAACCTTATGGCTACCCCCGACCTTATAACTAGTTCCAACCATTACCTCCAAGTGTCACCCTGTACTTCTGAATCCAACCTTATTCCGCTTGGGACGGTCGTCCCCCACCAATCTCATAGTATTACCACTGATCTCTCAATACACGAGGGTACCATTAAATAACACAATATTACCACCGATCTCGTGAGCAAAGCTCAATAATATTACCACCAATCTCATTCATAGTTACAGATAGTCATTATCAAGAGGATTGAGGCTCATCAATAGCCCAATCAAGTATCAACAAAGGGTACGGTACAACGATTTGTACAAGATCACACCATAAGAATCAACCAAGGGACTTCAATAAAGACATGAATCAATACCCAACAACAATGGACCACAATCCAATACCAAAATGATTGACAACACGAGTTGCCGACCCTCAACAAGAAGGAACAAACCATACATACTAGCCTAACAACATCAAAGCTAGCATGCTCATCAAACGGGTAAACCAAAATGGTTCCAACGAATCTTCAAGACTTATATTAGTCCAACGAATCACAAGGTTGGACCCTTATCACGATTCAAGACTCCAGATCCTAACATAGATTCCTAACACATCGTTCTAGACATACGAAACATCAAGAAGACTCACAAAAGCTCAATAATCCAACAACGGGAGGTCAAAACATCACATACCAAAAAGAAAGAACCATGGGGAAACAATTCCCCGCACTACCAAACACGTTCCCTGCGGGTGGGGTGGCAGGCAGGCCACTGCCTGCCGTTCATCAACAAAGCCAAGTTCAAATCCAAAACACCCAAAACCTCACACACCACAAAGATATGACTTGAACCCAAGAATAGCTCAAAGAAAGGCATTCAAGAACCCTAAATACAAGCTCTAAACATGCATTATCACAAGATCATGCATCAAATCACTCACAACATGAAGAATCATCAAATAGAAGCCAAGTATAAAATAGGGTTTGTAGAGCATGGGTTACCTTTGTAGACCAAAAACCTCTTTCTTCATACACTCTTAAGCCTCTCATTGAAGCTCTTTCTCACCAAAAACTTCTTGCACAACCAAACCACCAACAAAACACCAAAATAAGATAAAGATACCTTAAAGATAACTAAAAATACTAAACAACTTAAGATCTTACCCTTTCCTATGCTAGGGAGGTAGAAAGGTGGAATCTTTGGGTGGAACCTTGCAAGGATAGAGAACCCTTCTTCTAGTTTGGAGAGAAAGCTAAGGTTTCTTTTAGAGAGAAGGTGGAGTGTTTGTCACTTGGCTAACAAGGGAAATGAATGAAATGTCTTGCTAGGGAAAACTTGAGCATCAAACATGTGTGAAAGGTCAACTTTAACGTTACTAAAGTTAGGAAGACAAAAAGGGTTGAGGTACAAAGCATAAGGCAAAAGGTACACTTGGTTGACTAAGGAGGCTAGTCAAATTCTAGTCCCTCGACTATTAAATTTCAGGATTTTTAGAAGGAAATTATCAAAGGAAAATTAGGATTAATTCCTCAATTAATCCCAATTAAGGGTTAGATTTACGGGGTTTCACATCCTCTCCCCCTAACAATAAGCTTCGTCCCCGAAGCTTGGGCACAACGAGATTAACAAAAGGCTAACGATGAACAAAATGTGACAAGAGTAAGAAATGAAAAGGTAAATGAGACTTTAAGCAATAAAGGTGTTCACCAACTAACTGAAGCTAGAGAAACCAAGGATTCAAATTAAGGTGGTAAGATTGATAGACTTAGAAATAAGCTGAAGGTTCACAAAGGTAAGTCAAGAAAGAAAGATAAGGTGATAGATAAAAGATTTACCGGAAGGGAAAACTAATTCTACCTTAAACTCAACTCTCTACCCATTACTAGCCACCGGTCTACACGGAACTAGACGTCTTAGCTAAGGAACAAGCTACAACTAAAACTAACACCAGGATAACTCTTAAGCTGGATTACCCGAGAACGAAGAACAAGGATCACATTTTCAACAGTTCACCGCTGATTTCTCCAACCAAAGGAAGCAAGGTCCTCACAATGCACAACTAGATCTTGGCATCTGCTTGAACTTGATCTGTCACTTCCAAACAAAGACCACTACTGCCAGCTCTAAAACACGAGCAGGATGTCCTTCTCCCTAGATCTTGGGCTAACTTGATGCAGACTGTCAACTTAACACTTGCATTAACACACAACCCCCAACTCTCAAGAAAGAAAGGCTTGAAAACTTCAAAACTTTCGGTCCGGATGAAAGGTCCAAACAGGAACGGTAACAAAGAAGAGAGGTAACTCAGGGGAAAGAAGGTTCACAAGGAGGGATTTGGTTCGACGGAAAAGATTAGAGTGAAAGGTTTAAGATTTGAAAACTCGAAGATCACATTGGTTAAGAAGAAAAGAAAGGCAAACAAGGCTACAACTTAGGAAGTCAAGGTTGTCACCTTGCACGGCAACAATTAAAGAAGAAAGCAAGAATAAGGTTTGGGAAGAACAACGAGGGCTTCTCGGCAAGAAGGATGGTTGGTTCGACTAAAAAGGAGGGAAAAAACGGGTTAAAGAGGGTTAAAGGCTCTCGACTTCAGGCGATCCCTTCTACTGGGCAAGCTGCTTAAAACCTTTTTGACCCACTGACCGATCTCTACTTCGATTCTGGCATGACTTCAAACGAAGATCTTCATTGGACTTCCTTCATGTGCTGATAGAACAACCAACTTTACCACTTCCGAGGAGGACTTCTCACGACGAAGCACAACCGTACCTTTCCATCATAACCCAAGCCTTACGTGCAACTAGATAACTGAACCAAACTGTTAACTACTTTTCCCATTCTTTCCAAGATCTCTCACGGACTAATCAACTGTGAGTTGGCTTGCCTTCCATATCGGTCTTCATCGTTACGTCAGTCATGAAACTCTTAGTAGTCATTCTTAGTCTTCTTGGAGATTCTACTTAATGTCTGACCTTGTTACCCATTAACGGTTAAAACACTGACCACCGCTTTCCTCTTTCCTTAACTGCACTCGGTTGTCTGTTCTTGTCATCACATGACTTGATGATTTTACAAACCAAACTTTCTTCCTTATCGAACCGTAGGACCATCGAGGTCTAGCACCAAAGTATTCCTTGTACCTTCCTTAACATTGTGAACCTTGGTACTCTAACTCTTACCAAAAACTTGTAGAGAGTCATTGGTGTACCCAATCGATAACCACCACTGTAAGAAACTTGCTCCGACCTTAGGGCACATTCCACAGCCTTTGTAAGTCCATAGCGCAAGTTCCCAACTTGCCTCATTGGTCTGCATGATTTTTTCCCGTTAACCATCTAAAGCTGTTTGAATCGTAGAGCTCAACTGCAACCTTAAGTCGAACGCAAACGGTAGTATTTCTCCAAAAGGGTGACGTAAGTCAAAGTCTTTACCAAGGTCAACTTTCTGAGACATTCCAAGATTCCTTACTCAAAGGTTTACTCTTGTCTTTACCAACCGTTCAGTAGGTCGGGTCTTGATCACAGTTAAAAACCTTGCAAACTCTTTAAGTCAGTCAGTTAAAACCCAACTTTGTCTTTTCTTGTCTTGGCTAAGGGTAAGTCTTCCCTGAAAACTTCATTGCCGCACAAACCTTTACCGGAATCTCACATAAGCCTTCACTAGCAAAGTGCAACACACAAGATCAAGAATTTATTCAATTATTAATGGGTTAACAAGACCATTGGCAAGAGAATAGATCAATCATGTGTTACACCTTGACTCATCAATCACAAGTTGAGTTGTAACAAGTTCCACCAAGGCAAACCACAAACTAACAAAGAGGGAGTAATCACAACTTCAAGTGTAGAAAGGCAATTTATTCAACACAAAGCACTATGAGTCATCCAAGCAAATTTTCAAAAATTTTATCAAATTTTGGTCCACCCCCACACTTAGAAATTACATCGTCCTCGATGTGAAAGAAAATAAAACACAAGGGGAAAGGGTAGCACAATAAGCACAAGGAGAACAATCTCTACTAACTATACAAATTAAAGTAAAGCATTATACACAACTTAAAGAAAGTAGAGAAGGTAGATGAGACTCCCCTAATGAATCTCTTGTGCCAAAGAATCATCATGAAGCCTTCTTGGAAGTGAGCATACTCCTTAGTGTCATTCCTAGAGTCAAGAGAGTATATACATGAAAGCACATGTGAAAGCATGGTATATCAAAAATCAAAATATAAAGAAGAAAATAAAATGCAATAAAGTAAAGATAACATGGGGTGCCTCCCATGAAGCGCTAAGTTTAACGTCGCTAGCTCAACTCAACCTCTCAAGTGTTCAACCATCAATGGATTGGAGGAGAAAAATTCCCAGTCATCTTCCTATCAACCTTGCCTTCTAGGTATTTCTTCAAGTGGTGGTCATCAATAAATGTTGTTAGGCTCAAATTCACCACTCCAAGGCTCAAGAGTTGATATTCCTCCACATTAAACTTCATGTTCCTCTCATCTTTAAATCCATTTTTGACCCATAAATCGAACATGGATTTCTTCTCAAACAATTCATCTTGATAATATAGATGAGAGTGATTCATTTCTTTATGCTACCAGACATACCAAACTCTTTCAGCAGATATCTCTTAAGAGGAACACCCACATGTTCACTTTCCAAATCAACAACACCCTTATCCTTAGTTTTGTTAGAACCACCAGCAGTAACCAAATCTTTGACCATAGATCCCTTAACAGCATCAGCAATATGCTCATCCCCTAAATCCTCATAAATGTCATCCAAACCAACAGTGATATCATCTTCCACACCATCAGAGACATCCTCCACTCCAAAAAAACTCCTCTTCATCACTGCCAAACTGTTGCTGCATAAAAATAGTTCTGACCAGTCAATAACCTACTTAGAACCAGTTATAAACCCAAAAATAGAATAATAAGTATACCTCAAAGTTACATCCAACATCCAAAGAACCTCCGACATGACCTGGAACCATTTCAGCAGAAGGGGCACCTGTAACACCCCGTGTTACGGCCCCTAAAACCATTTAATTAATCAATCAATAAGCCCAAGAGAAGGAATAAATCATAATGATTAATTAGGGAAAAAGGCCCACCATAGTCCATGGGCCCTCATATATAAACCCAACCCCTAAACCCAATCCTTAGTTCCGAAATGAATAGAATTAGCAAGCTTATAATATTAGTTCCTAATTAGGACTCCTAAATATATAAATAAGGGACTTAGGAGACACCTAGAACTTCCCACACGCCTAAATGCCCCACCTCCCCAGGAGAGCTCCAAGAATTCCCCTAGAAGAAAGCAAGAAAGCAAGAAAGCTTAAAGAAAGGCCCTTCATAGCCAAGGAACTAATTAAGGCTAAGAGGTAACCCATGTCTCAACAAAACCTATTTTCATAGCTATGATTTCCCCCTTAGGGTTTCCCCATATTATTGTGTATTAATGACTTGTGATAATTATTGTTGATGATTGATGTGATGATCCCATGGGGGATCTTGATAATCTTGATATGGAGAGATTCTTGATAATTATGATATTCTTGATGATTACGTGGAGTTCCTGATGATTATATGTTGTTCTTGATAATTGGGTGATGATCTTGATGATTATGTGTTGTTCTTACCGAATCTTGCAATTAGAAGACGAACCGTATTCTTGTTGATATAAAAGTGATTAGAACCCTAGGTTGTATCGTATGATCTTATTCTTGGATTATCGGGTGGGGAAATCGCATGTTTGGGTGTTGATTATACTTAGAAAAGCATGATAGGTTATGTGCCGTTCGTTCCTCGTATTTGATTCGTTGATTGTCTACGGGTTGTCGTTAATTGTGTTCTAAAGTGTCTAAGCATGGTTTCGGGTTCCATAACGGTTCCCGGGGCGTAAAGTGTGTGAAAAGAGTCAGTGGGGGGTAGGGGACCCGCCACCTACCCATAGCCGTAAACCACCGCCTGGCAGCGGGTGGCCGGCGGGCGGGCAGCTGCCCGCCGGCGACCCGCTGCCCGGAACAGTAGAAACCGGCGGGCAGCCGGCGGGTGGCCCACCACCCACCGGCTACCCGCTGGAAATTCGTCCCACTTGGGACCCCGGCTTCCCCGTTTGACGTTCCCCGTTCCCCGTGGTGTCCCAATGGACCCCGTTTATCGTGCCTATGTCTAGTTTGATGTTTCGGGTACCGTTCGTAGGTTTATGAGTCTATTATATTGCATGCTAGTTGAATTGGTATCCCGTTGACCTAGGTGGAAGAAGTATGAACCCCTTAGGACTACTCTTAGTAAGTGATGGATCACGCATAGGTTTTGTTATACGTTTTCTCCCCCTTCCTAATGTGTAATGTGGGTTGCATGTGCTTGCTATGTGTTATGTGTGTGTTACCCCAATTCGGTTGCGATCGGATTGGTTATCCTGAGCTGCGGTTCAGAAGCTGGCTGCAGTCAGATTGATACTCTTGGGCTGCGGTCCACTGTTTGGTTGCGATCAAACACTATGATGAGCTGCGTTTCATCGGTCGGTTGCGATCGACCCCTCCGTGTTACGATACGGGGCAGGGTGCTGCGGGGCCGTGTCAGAGCTATATGCGCTGACCCTCATGTATGGGCATGCGATTGGTCCTGTGGCGCCAATAAAGTGTGCTATATGTTGTGATATGGATGAGTTGTGATTGTGAGTGTCTTGGGGGATGTGACTATGGGACTTATATTGGGGTTTGATCAGGTTGGGTTATGATTATTGTTTGTGCTTTGCCTTATCTGCCTTATCTATTGTGAACTGCATATGCTCGTTATAACTGTTGCTTGTGTCTGGCCTTATCTGTCGAGTCATTCCCGGTTTTAAAGTTAGAGTTCGTAGGATATATCTTCATGCTCATAATGGTTTTCGTATATCTATATATATCTCTATATGTATTGTATTTCAACGCGTTGGAGTGGGTTACCAGCATCTCTCGCTGAACAGATATATTTGGCTTTCAGGCACAGAGGACTAGAGCACTGGAGCGCGCTAGAACTGGAGCGTAGAAGTAGAGTAGTTTCCCTTTCGGCCTGCGTGCCATATTATGCATTGTGTTTCAATGGATATTAGCTAGACAGCCTGTGCACCTGGGTTCTCGAGCCCAGGTGTGGCATAGCACCCCGTACACTTATGATATACTTTGGGATGTAATGAGATATTACCTTTATTATATAAGCTTAAAATGTCTTGAAAATCTGGGGTGTTACAGTTGGTATCAGAGCCTAAGTTTGACCCTAGGAAAAGACTCTTAAGACCGGACTTTAAGACGTTAGGCTTGAACTCTAAGTACCTAGGAACATAGGACTCAGGGATCTTAGGACGCGCGGTGAGACTGTGAAACCTACACATAACTTCCTTACACGTTGCCTTTCCCCATTCTAAAACCCTTCCCCACTTATCACTTCACCAGAAGTGCGTCGAACTCTAACTTAACATTCTTATAAACACTGACCAGAAAGATGATAGCATGGCACCGAACAGAAGGCAATCAAGGACTCCGGAACCCGCCACCGACGACCCCTTGACCCAAACCCTACAGCAACTAACACAAGTCGTGCAGGCATTAAGCGACGCGGCCCTTCGCAACGCCAGGCCCCCACCGCCTCCGGTGAATGCAAACTCTGACGTCGCTCGACAAGTCTCGAATCACCGACCACCCACGTTCTTCGGAGAGGAGGACCCCGCAGTCCTGGAGGAATGGATTCGGACTCTTGACAAGATTCTAGGGGTAGTAGAATGCCCCGAGGAGCGTCGTGTAGAAATAGCCTCGTTCTACTTCGGACACGAGGCCGACCTCTGGTGGATCCACGAAGGACCCACCCACCGACAAGAACCAGGGTTCAACTGGGAAAGCCTCAAGGCACGATTACGTGAACGGTTCTACCCAACCCACATAAAAGCATCCATGTATGAAGAGTTCCTTCATCTAAAGCAAGGGACGGCCACCGTCGTGGAGTACCATAAACGATTCCTCGAACTGGCGCGCTTCGCACCCGAACTTGTCCCCACCGAGGTGACCAAGGTAGAAAGATTCGTATCGGGCCTCAACTTCGAAGCCCGGAAGGCACTAGTAGTAAGTAGGCCCCGGACCCTCAACGAGGCTTACGTCAGTGCCGCGAACCTCTATCGGATCCAACTACTTCAACGCGGAGCTCAGGAACAAATGCGAAGAAGGAACACCGGAAGTGGGGCACCACCGGTGAAAAGAACAAGGAACGACATCGGCACGAGGTCAAACAACCCGACTAACCCAAGACCGCCCCCGGGAAGCAACGAAGCGAACCCAAGAAACTTTCCTTGCCCGAGATGCAACAAAAGTCACAGAGGCAAGGACTGCGCAGGCAACCCCTGGCGATGCTTCAACTGCGGGGAGGAAGGACACAAGGCCTTCCAATGCACTCGGCCCCAAAGACCGCGTCCCACCACCACAGGCCAACACGGGGGTACCGGTCACCAAGGGGGCTACGGCGCTCCCGGAAAAGTATTCGTCATGAGCCAAACGCAAGCCGACCTCGGAAACGAAGAAGACCTAGAAGGGGAAAACCCAATCCCTGAAGACGAGGACCATACGGACCCCGCCAAAGAAAATCCCGAAAGTGAATTCTGTCTAGGATAAGCCATCACCCCCTTGTAACCGCCCCCTGTATCGTATAAACCACTTATTCAGTTTAATTACTTCGAGAGCATTATGTCTACTTAGCTTAGCTACTTAGAAAGTATTATGAATAAAGATTCCTTTTCGTTCAAATTCCGATTCCACTACGAGGGTAAAACACAAGTTATGCCATCCACCCAACCCTTCCTCACTAAAAGACGAAACAAGGGAAAGGACAAAAGTCACCCCATCAAGGAATGCCTAATGTCACCACTAGGGATTGAACCTTAAACCTCCCATTTATAAGTCCAAGTCCCAGCCACCAAGCTATGAGTGTTTCTTGAAACCTTAAGGGGACACTCCCTTGTTAAACCCCTCTAAATCCCTAAAACCCACAAAATCCCCAAATCAAAAACCCTTCTTCCTCTTCTTCTTCTTCTTCTTCTTCTTCTTCTTCTTCTTCTTCTTCTTCTTCTTCTCTCTCTCCCTCCCCACACCCTCTCCTCCTCCCTCTCGCATACCCCACTGCCCCACCACAGCCACCATCTCCCACCGACGCCGCCACCGCCCGGACGCACCCCGGCAGAGTCGCTCGCCTCGCCGCCGCCCAGACCAAGC
This sequence comes from Ipomoea nil, assembly GCF_001879475.1. Lineage (NCBI taxonomy): Eukaryota > Viridiplantae > Streptophyta > Magnoliopsida > Solanales > Convolvulaceae > Ipomoea > Ipomoea nil. The sequence goes on from NW_017616947.1 coordinate 1,165,811, forward strand.
CGCCGGAGACCACCCGCCATCCGCCCGGAGTCCGCCCAGCCGAGACCCGCTACCGCCTCCGCCCGAACGCCAATCCCACGCCACCTCCTCCTCATCGTGAACCCCACCTCGCCGCCGCCTCCCTCGCAACCGGAAGACGCCGCCTCGTCGAGGACGCCCGCCGGAAAAACACGCCGGATCGCTGCCCACCTCACTCGCCGGAAATCTCGCCGGAAGCCTCGCCGGAAAACCCACCGGAAAAGTACCACTTATCGCGATGCCAAAGAAACCCCTCGGAATCCGCACCCCGGAGTGGAACAATGCCGATTACACCGTGATCGGAGGTAAAGCACTTGAACCCGACCAATTCTCTCCGGAATTGGTTGATATGCTTAAACACCAAGGACTTTTAGATACGTATCTCACCATCAAAGGGGATACGTACCCCGAATTGGTGAAGGAGTTCTATCAACACCTTGTAGCCACCAAACGGGGTGACAAGGTAGAAATCACCGCCAAGGTCCGCGGCAAGGAAATTGTGCTTTCCGAAGGCCGTTTGGCCAAGCTCTTGAAATTGATCACCACGGGTGTATCCGACTATGACCGGAAGGGGTGGATTGACACCCAAACTACGGGATACAAGGACTATCTCGGGTACTTACTCGGGAAAGAGGATGGGTTCACCTCGGCCACCCGACCAAACCGGAAATGGCTATCGGCGGAGCAAAAGATATTGGTTATGATTGTAACCGATAGCCTCTTGCCCACCAATAACAAGAGCAAGGATGTGGGAAGCTTGGAGTGCACCTTTGCGTATCTCCTAAAACATAAAATCAAGTTCAACCTGCCGGCACTCATGCTAAAGCACATAGAGTTCTGCAAAACAAACAACCGGCTTAGCCTACCTTACGGGATGATCCTAAGTTGGATCATGGAGAAAAAGGGGGTAGACCTAAGCCACACCGAGGTCAAAACCGCCAATGGCATGGTTTTCATTGCCCAAAACCTCCGCCGCAACGACATCTACTTCATCGAAGGAGGACACTATCTCACCCTCGAAGAAATTTGCCAAAAACCCGATGAGGAACGTAGGGAATTGGTTGATCGGTTGGACATCTCCAACAAAAAGCTCAAGCGGGCCATGCAAGATTGCGGAGGCACGGAAGAAAATGAAGAACAAGAGGAGGAAGACGGGCCTAACCCGTCAGTGCACCCACGGCCAGGAGGGAACCCGAGGGGGCAAGACGAGGGTTCGGTCAACGAACGCATACTCGCACAGCTCGACCGACAGAATCAAATCATGGAAGAAGGGTTCTCATCCCTGATCCGCACCACACACGCACTCGATCAAAGGGTAGCAGCGATCGAGGCCGCCTTGGGCACTTGCGGTGCACCCAGTTCCAGCGCAGGAAACCGAGGTACAACCGAAAACTTCCCTATCACAACACCATCAAAAGTTCAGCCTACCCCAAGCCAAGACAAACGTAAGGCCGCAACCCTAATCAGGAGGCCGAGCTACGAGGTGTCTAGGGGTGAAAGGATGGACTATAACACCGGGCTTCGGGGACGAAGCCCCTTGTAAAGGGGGGGAGAGTGTAACACCCCGTGTTACGAACCCTAAAACCATTTAATTAATCAATCAATAAGCCCAAGAGAAGGAATAAATCATAATGATTAATTAGGGAAAAAGGCCCACCATAGTCCATGGGCCCTCATATATAAACCCAACCCCTAAACCCAATCCTTAGTTCCGAAAGGAATAGAATTAGCAAGCCTATAATATTAGTTCCTAATTAGGACTCCTAAATATATAAATAAGGGACTTAGGAGACACCTAGAACTTCCCACACACCTAAACGCCCCACCTCCCCAGGAGAGCTCCAAGAATTCCCCTAGAAGAAAGCAAGAAAGCAAGAAAGCTTAAAGAAAGACCCTTCATAGCCAAGGAACTAATTAAGGCTAAGAGGTAACCCATGTCTCAACAAAACCTATTTTCATAGCTATGATTTCCCCCTTAGGGTTTCCCCATATTATTGTGTATTAATGACTTGTGATAATTATTGTTGATGATTGATGTGATGATCCCATGGGGGATCTTGATAATCTTGATATGGAGAGATTCTTGATAATTATGATATTCTTGATGATTACGTGGAGTTCCTGATGATTATATGTTGTTCTTGATAATTGGGTGATGATCTTGATGATTATGTGTTGTTCTTACCGAATCTTGCAATTAGAAGACGAACCGTATTCTTGTTGATATAAAAGTGATTAGAACCCTAGGTTGTATCGTATGATCTTATTCTTGGATTATCGGGTGGGGAAATCGCATGTTTGGGTGTTGATTATACTTAGAAAAGCATGATAGGTTATGTGCCGTTCGTTCCTCGTATTTGATTCGTTAATTGTCTACGGGTTGTCGTTAATTGTGTTCTAAAGTGTCTAAGCATGGTTTCGGGTTCCATAACGGTTCCCGGGGCGTAAAGTGTGTGAAAAGAGTCAGTGGGGGGTAGGGGACCCGCCACCTACCCATAGCCGTAAACCACCGCCTGGCAGCGGGTGGCCGGCGGGCGGGCAGCTGCCCGCCGGCGACCCGCTGCTCGGAACAGTAGAAACCGGCGGGCAGCCGGCGGGTGGCCCACCACCCACCGGCTACCCGCTGGAAATTCGTCCCACTTGGGACCCCGGCTTCCCCGTTTGACGTTCCCCGTTCCCCGTGGTGTCCCAACGGACCCCGTTTATCGTGCCTATGTCTAGTTTGATGTTTCGGGTACCGTTCGTAGGTTTATGAGTCTATTATATTGCATGCTAGTTGAATTGGAATCCCGTTGACCTAGGTGGAAGAAGTATGAACCCCTTAGGACTACTCTTAGTAAGTGATGGATCACGCATAGGTTTTGTTATACGTTTTCTCCCCCTTCCTAATGTGTAATGTGGGTTGCATGTGCTTGCTATGTGTTATGTGTGTGTTACCCCAATTCGGTTGCGATCGGATTGGTTATCCTGAGCTGCGGTTCAGAAGCTGGCTGCGGTCAGATTGATACTCTTGGGCTGCGGTCCACTGTTTGGTTGCGATCAAACACTATGATGAGCTGCGGTTCACCGGTCGGTTGCGATCGACCCCTCCGTGTTACGATACGGGGCAGGGTGCTGCGGGGCCGTGTCAGAGCTATATGCGCTAACCCTCATGTATGGGCATGCGATTGGTCTTGTGGCGCCAATAAAGTGTGCTATATGTTGTGATATGGATGAGTTGTGATTGTGAGTGTCTTGGGGGATGTGACTATGGGACTTATATTGGGGTTTGATCAGGTTGGGTTATGATTATTGTTTGTGCTTTGCCTTATCTGCCTTATCTATTGTGAACTGCATATGCTCGTTATAACTGTTGCTTGTGTCTGGCCTTATCTGTCGAGTCATTCCCGGTTTTAAAGTTAGAGTTCGTAGGATATATCTTCATGCTCATAATGGTTTTCGTATATCTATATATATCTCTATATGTATTGTATTTCAACGCGTTGGAGTGGGTTACCAGCATCTCTCGCTGAACAGATATATTTGGCTTTCAGGCACAGAGGACTAGAGCACTGGAGCGCGCTAGAACTGGAGCGTAGAAGTAGAGTAGTTTCCCTTTCGGCCTGCGTGCCATATTATGCATTGTGTTTCAATGGATATTAGCTAGACAGCCTGTGCACCTGGGTTCTCTAGCCCAGGTGTGGCATAGCACCCCGTACACTTATGATATACTTTGGGATGTAATGAGATATTACCTTTATTATATAAGCTTAAAATGTCTTGAAAATCTGGGGTGTTACAGCACCTAGAAAACCTGAGCAGGGTTGTGTAACTAATGGCTCATCCCGGCAAATCCTTAGAACCGTAAAGGCAGAATAGTAGCTCTCCACCTGTTCCTTCTTCATAACAATACGGAAAACCATAGACATCCCACGCAAGCGACCAAGTTCTGGTGGAATACAATTATTTCCCTCGAAATATTGGAGAACAGATAAGACATACAAAAGCCAACCACTAAACACCCAATAAAGAAGTGAAATAGTATAGTATACCTCAAGGTACTTAGCCTTTAACTCAGCCGCTGACATACCAACCAAATCTGCACATTCACGATCCCATATAAGCATAGGAGCATCTCCAGTGTGGTCCGCCACACGACAATCAACCTATACCTCACAATTCCTTCATGCCAAGAATTCTTACACCCACCACAGTACATCATGCCACCTTGTTCAGCAAGCTTCTTCTTGAAAGAATTAGTCTTGCAAGAAATGAAATACCAATCACTTATACTCTCTACGCCAACAATTCAGCCTGCAACCCAATACTCCCCCAACTGGTGCACAAAAAAAAAATATCTAGGTCATCTCTTTTATTCTTAGAATTTATAAGTATATAGAAAAAACAAAAAAAAAAAATTAGTAGACAAACAGAAATAATTATCAATTAACATTGTAGCATATTAACCTGTTTTTTCAAGTAAATATCTTCAATAGGAGTAATCAAAATATCATTAGGATGCAGACCATTAGTAGGGAAACCAACATCAAGCCTAGAACCAGATTCTATACACCTCAAAGGGGTGTAGTCACCTGTAAAGCTATTAAAAATAAAAAAGTAAATACTTTCACATCCATTTTGATTTAAAAAGTTGAACAAACACCATAAAATAGAAACACACCTATTCCTGAAGTCACGGGACTCCTTAGACGAATGAGTAAAAAATAGTTGGGTAGCATCAAAGGAGATTTGACACCCCAAAAATCCACACTCCAAACCATGAATTAATTGAGTAATTAATTATATTTCTTTTGAGGAATTGATTCCTAAAATCCTGATTTTTTGATACTCAAGGACTAGTATTTGACTAGTCAATCTTTAAGTGGTGTTGTACCTTGTGCTTTGAGAGGAGTTCCCTTGTTCCAAACACTTTCTAAGAGTTAGTAAGGTATCCTTGTCTTTTCACCAAGAGCTAGTTTTGTAACCTAAACCTAGAAGACTTCTTCATTTTTCATCCCTTACATTTCCTAAAAAATATCTCTACCTTCTCTCTAGAATAGAAGAGTAGCTTGTTCTTCAAGCCAAAAGAAGCCTTTGTCAAGATTCCAAGTTTTGCTCCCAGGATTCAATCTTTCCTCTATTTTGGCATCTAGAAGGGTAAGATCTAAGCTTGTATAGTCTTTCTGGTTCCATCTTGGTTGTCTTTTTCTTAAAGGTTGGATCTTTATGATCTTTTGGTTTGATCTTGAAGTGGGTTTGGCTAGTGAGCTTAGTGGAGAGCTTGTTGCCGTGTAAGAAGAGTCTTTTGGTCTTCAAGAGGTAACCCATGCTCTACAAAACCTATTTTGCTTACCTATATGTGATTTCTTGGCTTCTACATGTGTTATGCTATGAAATGTGAGAGTTTATGCATTTATCTTGTGATATCGCATATCTAGAGCTTGTGTTTAGGATTCCTTTGTGCCATTGCTTGGCATTTTCCTTGGTTCAAGTCATTTTGTTGTGTTTGGTGAGATTTGGCATGTTTTGGACTTGAATTTGTGTTTGGAGGAGAAAATCCCCGAAGGGATTTGTTGTGGTACAGGGACGTACCCGCAGGCGGAACGGCGGGCGGGGCACCACCCGCCGGCCTACCCGCGGGTACATAGCCTGTGGGAATATGTTCCCGCGGGCGGAACCACGGGTGGGGCGCTACCCGTGGGTCCACCCGCGGGTACATGGTTGGTGCTGTGATGGGATTTGTTTGTCTCGGTCTTTGATCTTTTGGCCTCCCGATGTTCTTTTGTGGAACTATTTGAGCGTCTTCTTGATGTTTTGTAGGTCTAGAGCTTTATGGTAGGTATCCATGTAGGATCTTTGGTGTTGTGAATCGTGCTAAGTGTTCAACATTGTGTTTCGCTGAACCGTGTGGTGTCTTGTGTGTTCCTCGGAACTATCTTGAGTTTTCCCGTTGTTGAGCTTGCTAGTTATTATCTTAATGCTAGCGTCGTTGTTGTCGTTGGGTGATGACCCGTCTCTTGATTGAGTATGTTTCATACCTCTTTTGCAATCCGTTACTTGTTTCGTGTGAGTGGTGGTGCGTGTGTGGCTCTACCTGGATTGCACGATTAGTGGTATGGGACGCTAGTCACCAAGGTATTGCAGCGGTCCTCGTGGTGGCCGTGACGTGATTATGGAGTTGTGGCTCAATCCACGTGTTTGGGGGATAACATTGTGTTATCCAGGCATGTGTTGTCGTGAATTGGTGGGTTTTCGTTGGTGGTTATAGGTGGGGGACGACGGTGCCGGCGGAATAAGGTTGGACTTGGCTGTACAGGGGTTTTCTGGAGGTAATGGTTGGCTTTGAAGGTACAAGGTTGGGGGTAGCCATAAGGTTGGAACAGGGCATAAGGAAAGTATATCAACTCGTGATGTGTGATGTCACGAGGGCTTGTGAAGCCGTTGTTGTGTGATCTTCTCTCGTGACGTGTGTAGTCACGGAGTCCTGTGGTGTTTTGGCATGTGTTGCCGTTGGGTGAGTCTTTATCCTTGTGTGTGGTTAACCTTTGTGGTTGGGACGTGTTCCCGGTGTTATCCTTGTGAGTGGTGAGTCTTGTGTTGTCTTTTGATCTTGGCTTTTGACTTATATATATGTATTCCGTTTCGAAAATGGTTTTTATATTATATATCTACCTATTTATGATACTTAACGGTATTGGTTGGTTACCAGCATCTTTCGCTGACCGGGGGTCGCCTCGATGTTTATCTTTGTATCTTTCAGGTGATGCATAGTCGAGCGCGATGTCTAGAGCCGGTAGCTTAGCACCTGTATCTTTAGACAGTGTTTTTGAGGCCTGTGTGCCAATGTCTTTAGATTGTTCTAGTTTGTTGTTTTTGGGATAGTGATACACTTGCAGATTGTCGCCGTAGCGTTTGCCAAGTGTGGTATACGTGGCATAACACCCCGTTTTGGATTCCTTTTATCCAGTTATCTTTCTATCTTCCGCTGTGCTAGTGTTTTGTTGTTTATCTGCATGTGTTAAGACTTGTTTTTAGGTCTTGTTATTTTTGGGGGGTGTTAGAGTTGGTATCAGAGCCTAGGTTTGAACCTTGGTTTAGAGCCTAGGAAGAGTTAAGTCTAGACTTTCTAAGTGTTTAAGTGTGTTTTGAGACCTCTAAGCGACCTTAAGAAGCTAAGTGTTATGCTTAGGACTCTAGGTTGCGCGGCGAGATGTGTGTTGTTTTCTGTCTTGCTTGCTTGCTTTTTGTGGTAACCTTGTTGTTGTAGCAGAAGTGCGATGCCTCCTCGTCCTCACGCCCGCTCCCCAGAGACCCCGACCAACGAGCAGCTCGCCCAGAATCTCCATCAGTTGACGCAGACGATGCAGTCTCTCAGTGAAGCTCTGTTGAACAACAATCAAGCTGCACCGCCTCCGCCTCCGGTTGGGCACCGCGATGTGGATCGTTTAGTGTCCGGGCATCGGCCGCCTTCCTTCGCTGGTGAAGAAGACCCTGTAGTCCTTGAAGAGTGGCTACGGGTGTTTGATAAGATTTTTACCGTGGTGGGTTGTCCCGAAGAGAGGAGAGTAGAACTGGCAACGTTCTACTTCTGCCAAGAAGCTGATCTGTGGTGGGTTCACGAGAGTCCGGCCTTTCTTGAAGAGCCTGGGTTTGATTGGACCGCGCTCAAGGACAGAATGCGCGAAAGGTTCTACCCAGCGCATGTGCGAGCCGCCATGTTTGATGAGTTCCTTCATCTGCAGCAAGGACCCCTATCTGTGGTGGAGTACCACAAGAAGTTTTTAGAGCTGGCGCGCTTCGCGAGGGTGTTGGTGCCTACAGAGCTTGCCAAGGTTGAGCGTTTCGTTGCCGGTCTGAATTATGAGGCACGAAAAGCGTTGACGGTGAGTAGACCCAGTTCCCTCAAGGATGCGTATCTGTGTGCCGCGGATCTGTTTCGTGTTCAGCAGCTTCAGAAGAGTTCGCTTGAGTTGGCTAGGAAGAGAGTTGAGAGTGGTGGTTCTTTTGCTTTCAAGAAGCCCCGACCGAGTTTTCCGGCTAGAGTTGTGTCATCTTCTTCTCAAGGACCAGTTAGGATGGAGCCTCCGGTTCAAGCTAAGTCGGTTGGTTGTCGCAAGTGTGGGAAGGTGCATCCGGGTCAAGTTTGCTATGGCCAGGCGTTTAAGTGTTTTCGCTGTGGGGTTGTTGGTCATAGAGTTGCGGAGTGTCCTCAGCTTGTCGGTCAGAGAGTGTTGCCGCCACCCCCGGGAGTCGGAGGAGCACCAGGAGGGAGTTCGAGTCGTGGAGCTGTTGGAGCTAGGCCGCCGAGGAGAGTTTTTGTGATGGCGCGTTCGCAAGCGGAGTCGGAGGGTCTGGTGGAGGATGAGTTAGCAGGTAACCCTTGTTTGAGCCTATCCTTGTGTCCCCGAGAGCTTTGTGTTCTTTGTTGCCTTGGGTGCTATCTTGTGTTTCGTAGTTGTCTTTGTGTTCTTTGTTGCCTTGGGTGCTATCTTGTGTTTCGTAGTTGTCTTGGTTTGGCAATCCTTGGCTTGTTTCCTTTGCTTGTTTTTCGTTGGATGCTTAGTATAGACTCTTTTCTTGCTAAGTGTTTTCTTTAGTTGGCATCTTGTTTGTGGTAGCCATCTATCCTTGAGTTATCTTGTGCTTAGCCCAATTCTTTCACCTTTGGACTTGGTTGTTTTTACAACAATTCCTTGTGCTTTTCCCTAAATTTTCCAAGTATTCTTTGATTTGGAAAATAGCCAATCCCTACCAAAATCTTTCCTTGTGAAGCCTAAAAATTGAGCCTAATGTTTCTTTGTAGCCTTTAAGTTTCAAACCCTAGCCAATTTCTTTTCTACCCAACCTCTAAACCACTTAAGCCAATTATCTTTCTTGGAACCTAACCCATTTTAATTCTTTCTAAACCTTAAATCCCACTTTGTTCAAAATCCCCAAATTTAATCATCTTTTTCCCCAATCTCACCCAAATCCCTAATTTCTTTCCCCAAAATTCTCTTCTTCTTTTTCCTTCTCCCTACCCGTGAGCTACCCGAAGCCACCCCACCCTGTCGCTCCTTCGCAACCCGCCACCACCAACCTGCCCGTCGCCGTTCGCTGCCGCCTCGCCGTCGGAGCCTCGCCGTCCCGTCGCCGCCGCCGTCCTGCTGTGTGTCGTGCCGCCGAGCAGCCGCGAGAGAGAGAGAGAGCAGCGAGAGAGGGAGAGCCGCGAGAGTGTGGTAGAAGAAGAAGAAGTTGTGGGCTTTGTTTGTTGAGCTTTGGATCATCTTTCACCATGCCTAGAAGGTCAAGTTTGGCAAGAAAAGCGGAATGGGTGGATGCCCACTACCTTGTGCTTGAAGGTAAAGCTTTTGACCCAGAATCTTTTTCAAGTTCCTTGTTGGATTTGCTTAAGTTTCAAGGTTTGCTAGATGGTTTTCTCACCATAAGGGCCGAGACTTACCCGAGTTTGGTGAAGGAGTTTTACCGTCACAAGGTTGTGACGAAGGAAGGTGAAAGGCTTAAGATCACCTCTAAGGTGAGAGGTGTGAAGGTTGTGTTGTCTGAGAAGAGGTTAGCCCAGTTGTTGAGTTTGTCTACTACCGGAGTGGCTCAGTACAGTGGCCATTCTTGGATTAGTACGGATACCATGGGGTACCGTGACTATTTGAGCTATCTGTTTGGCCGTACGAGTGGTTTCACTCAAGCTTCGAGGCCGGAAAAGAAGTGGTTGTCTGCGGAACAAAGGATCTTGGTGATGTTGGTGTCAGATTGTTTGTTGCCTAACAACAACAAGAGCAGTTTGTTGGGTAAGTTGGAATGTACCTTTGCTTTCTGTTTGAATAATATGGTTAAGTTCAATCTGCCTGCTTTGATGATGCAACACATGGTGTTTTGCCGGGATCACAACCGGAAGAGTTTGCCGTATGGCATGGTGTTAAGTTGGATCTTGGTTAAGAAAGGTGTTAGTGTGGATGGTTGTCCCTCGAAGGCTGTGGGAAAGATGGTGTTGGATACCGCCAATCTCTGGAGTTGTAATCTTTTTCAGTTGGATAGTGGTGAGTACATCAAGCTTGAAGAGGTTGCTAGGAAAGCACCTGTTAAGAGAGCAGAGTTAGCTGCTGGGCTTGAGATTCATGCCAGGAAGTTGAGCCTTGCAGTCCAGAGTTTGGGTGGTGACGAAGAAGTTGAGGAGGAAGCAGATCACGAAGAAGAGGAAGGAGCACCGGAGACCGCTGAAGCTGAAGTAAGTGAATCAGACGGTGAGGAACGCCGTAGAAGGGAAGAAGTTCGCACCAAGAGAGGGCATGATGTCGCCTCTTTGCTTCGTCAGCAGAACAGTTTGATCGCCGAGGGTTTTGCGTTTGTGAGGTCACAGTTTGCCGCAGTGCATCAGAGGCTGGATCGGTTTGAAGCTAGTTCTAGTCACAGAGTTGAAGCCGAAGAAGAAGAGTCTGAAGAGGCCGAAGAGTCGGAGAGTGAAGAGTTCTAGTCGTGTTGTGGTAACCCCGTTCGCTTCTTTCTTTGTTGTTTCTTAGCCTTTGTAGCTTGGTGTTTGGTTGTTGTGTGCTTTGTGTGCTTGCTTGTTTTGTTTGTTGCCTTGTTGTTTAGCTAGTGTGTTAGTTGGTGTTTGAGTTAGTAGTTTAGTTCTTGGTTGTAGGCTAGAAGTTGGTTGTTGTGTTGAGGTTAGAGTTCTTGATGCCCAATCTATCCGTTTGTTGACCTCTTGCCTATCCTTGAATTCGTAATGTCTTTCTCTTTGCCTTGGAACCTTGTGAGAACTTTTGGAACTTTTGACCAAAAGGGATATTCTTGGACATCTTGTCACAATTTTGTTTCCTTGTTACCTTTCGTTCTTAATTCGTTGTACCCAAGTTTCGGGGATGAAACTTCTTTGAAGGGGGAGAGGATGTGACACCCCAAAAATCCACACTCCAAACCATGAATTAATTGAGTAATTAATTCTATTTCCTTTGAGGAATTGATTCCTAAAATCCTGATTTTTTTATACTCAAGGACTAGTATTTGACTAGTCAATCTTTAAGTGGTGTTGTACCTTGTGCTTTGAGAGGAGTTCCCTTGTTCCTTACACTTTCTAAGAGTTAGTAAGGGTATCCTTGTCTTTTCACCAAGAGCTAGTTTTGTAACCTAAACCTAGAAGACTTCTTCATTTTTCATCCCATACATTTCCTAGAAAATATCTCTACCTTCTCTCTAGAATAGAAGAGTAGCTTGTTCTTCAAGCCAAAAGAAGCCTTTGTCAAGATTCCAAGTTTTGCTCCCAGGATTCAATCTTTCCTCTATTTTGGCATCTAGAAGGGTAAGATCTAAGCTTGTATAGTCTTTCTGGTTCCATCTTGGTTGTCTTTTTCTTAAAGGTTGGATCTTTATGATCTTTTGGTTTGATCTTGAAGTGGGTTTGGCTAGTGAGCTTAGTGGAGAGCTTGTTGCCGTGTAAGAAGAGTCTTTTGGTCTTCAAGAGGTAACCCATGCTCTACAAAACCTATTTTGCTTACCTATATGTGATTTCTTGGCTTCTACATGTGTTATGCTATGAAATGTGAGAGTTTATGCATTTATCTTGTGATATTGCATATCTAGAGCTTGTGTTTAGGATTCCTTTGTGCCATTGCTTGGCATTTTCCTTGGTTCAAGTCATTTTGTTGTGTTTGGTGAGATTTGGCATGTTTTGGACTTGAATTTGTGTTTGGAGGAGAAAATCCCTGAAGGGATTTGTTGTGGTACAGGGACGTACCCGCGGGCGGAACGGCGGGCGGGGCACCACCCGCCGGCCTACCCGCGGGTACATAGCCTGTGGGAATATGTTCCCGCGGGCGGAACCACGGGTGGGGCGCTACCCGTGGGTCCACCCGCGGATACATGGTTGGTGTTGTGATGGGATTTGTTCCCCGTGATTTGTTATCTCGGTCTTTGATCTTTTGGCCTCCCGATGTTCTTTTGTGGAACTATTTGAGCGTCTTCTTGATGTTTCGTAGGTCTAGAGCTTTATGGTAGGTATCCATGTAGGATCTTTGGTGTTGTGAATCGTGCTAAGTGTTCAACATTGTGTTTCGTTGAACCGTGTGGTGTCTTGTGTGTTCCTCGGAACTATCTTGAGTTTCCCCGTTGTTGAGCTTGCTAGTTATTATCTTAATGCTAGCGTCGTTGTTGTCGTTGGGTGATGACCCGTCTTTTGATTGAGTATGTTTCATACCTCTTTTGCAATCCGTTGCTTGTTTCGTGTGAGTGGTGGTGCGTGTGTGGCTCTACCTGGATTGCACGATTAGTGGTATGGGACGCTAGTCACCAAGGTATTGCAGCGGTCCTCGTGGTGGCCGTGACGTGATTATGGAGTTGTGGCTGAGTCCACGTGTTTGGGGGATAACATTGTGTTATCCAGGCATGTGTTGCCGTGAATTGGTGGGTTTTCGTTGGTGGTTATAGGTGGGAGACGACGGTCCCGGCGGAATAAGGTTGGACTTGGCTGTACAGGGGTTTTCTGGAGGTAATGGTTGGCTTTGAAGGTACAAGGTTGGGGGTAGCCATAAGGTTGGAACAGGGCATAAGGAAGGCATATCAACTCGTGATGTGTGATGTCACGAGGGCTTGTGAAGCCGTTGTTGTGTGATCTTCTCTCTTGACGTGTGTAGTCACGGAGTCTTGTGGTGTTTTGGCATGTTTTGCCGTTGGGTGAGTCTTTATCCTTGTGTGTGGTTAACCTTTGTGGTTGGGACGTGTTCCGGTGTTATCCTTGTGAGTGGTGAGTCTTGTGTTGTCTTTTGATCTTGGCTTTTGACTTATATATATGTATTCCGTTTCAAAAATACCTATTTATGATACTTAACGGTATTGGTGGGTTACCAGCATCTTTCGCTGACTCGGCGTCGCCCCGATGTTTATCTTTGTATCTTTCAGGTGATGCGTAGTCGAGCGCGATGTCTAGAGCCGGTAGCTTAGCACTTGTATCTTTAGACAGTGTTTTTGAGGCCTGTGTGCCAATGTCTTTAGATTGTTCTAGTTTGTTGTTTTGGGGATAGTGATACACTTGCAGATTGTCGCCGTAGCGTATGCCAAGTGTGGTATACGTGGCATAACGCCCCGTTTTGGATTCCTTTTATCCAGTTATCTTTCTATCTTCCGCTGTGCTAGTGTTTTGCTGTTAATCTGCATGTGTTAAGACTTGTTTTTAGGTCTTGTTGTTTTTGGGGTGTGTTACAGGAGCTGCAAATACGAACCTCGCCATCTAACCAGAAAAAATTTTGCTCATTAGGAGATAGGATATTATTTGAAATAGAAAGCACACCCATCCTGGATTAGAACTTATTGTCCATAAACTTGGCCCTACAAAGTTGAATGAGAAGTATGACTGGATCAGATGCAGCAATGTGGAAATAAGGAGTTAGTTGATCCACATGCTCATCCCATAATGTACACTTAATCTAATTTTTACTGCATGAAAATAGAAACCAATTTAAATACCCAACAGAATTAATAATAAGATTTACATCAGCATAGCCAACCCAAAAAAAAAAAAATTACCCATTGTCTTCAAGAACAAAGTCAATAAGCCTTGTTTGTTTTCCAGCTATCACTTTGTCAAGTGGTGTATAAATTTCAACAACTCGGCCAATCACATCTACATAAAATAACAGCAGAATATTAGTTTTGATAGCTATGGTTGAAAACATAATCAAAGTAGCATTCCTTCATTTGAGTATTATATATGTATGCATCCAGTTAAACTCTTACCTATCAACACTTTCTCATCAACATTCTTCTTTGAATGTATGTCCAGGAAACTCTTAAACCGGAACATTATTTTAGGGAAATTCACACGCTGATATTGCTTCAAAACAGTGTCATGTTTGAATTTGATCATATAACGATGTGTGCTTGTTTTATACTTGAAAAAGTTAGTGATACATAGGAAATTTCGAATACCATAGACTTTACCCTCCTTGAACATATTCTGGTATGTTGCAACAATATCCTTAGGTATGTGAACATGAATAAAAATACCCTATATTCAATACACAAAGAAAATATCATAAGTACTTATAAACAGTTAGCAATAGACAATAAAATTAGAAGATAGTAATCTAGGAATAGCACACCTCTTGATCATGAAACACACACTCTTGAATTCTAATTTGTTTTTGTGCTCTGTTTTAAGTGACAACATAGCTCCGCACACAACGCAATCTAATGGCCTTAGAAGTCTGCTGCGGGTGAAGCTGGGCACCAACTATGAACTGCCCAGTCATGTTGGTTTTTGAAAGCTGAAAGTTGTAATATTTTGCTTCGTTTTGTGGTAACACAGATGAAAGAAAGTTGTAATATTTTGTTTTGCTTTGCTTTGAGGCATGAATGTGTAGCTATATATAACCAGCAAACTTAGAGTCTGACAATTGCAAAAATATTAAAATATTACCTATGCACTGCAGTTTAGATCACTCCCATACCAATTAGACTTAAATCACACGTTTCCTATCTAGAAACCCATTAGAATACTAACTCCACAATAGCTCACACCCCTAAACAGCAGGCCTAAAATCATACGGCAATACCAAATCAGTAAATTAAAATTTTCAAATAGGCGGGAAATTGAATAGATTTGAAAAAAAAAAAAAAAAAAAAAAAAAAAAAAAAAACCTAAACGGTGTCGTGTAATTTAGGCGGGAAAATGGAAGGATTTGATTGGCCAAAATCCTATGGCCTTTATATGTATATAGATTTATTGGTTTGATTCCATTGGTCTCAGACTACGTGATAAGCGCCTAATATGCTATGTTTTAGAGTCTATTTTATAGGCTAATTGTGCTTTAATTAGAGTCCTTTATGCTTAATTTGTGCTTAACTAGCTTAATCGGATAGAAATTAGGATTAAGGACTAATTGTATTGCCTTTGTAGAAAAATAGCAAAACATTGTCATTTTGAGGGCATTCCGGTGATAGTTCGGTAGAATGATCATATCTCGAGCTAGGAGTGTCCAAATGTGTTGATTCCAGCGGCTATGGTTCGGCAACTTCAATGGCTACAACTTTGCAGAAGACATAAAGGGAAAATTCCAACGCATGCGTGTTTTACATTGCGTTGTCGGGGAGGACTAAAGTTTAACGAACCCAACAACGCGCGTTGTGAATGCGTTGTGCGGCCAGATTCGTGGAAAAATTAGATTTCAGCCTATTTAAATTCTTGTAATGGGTCTAAATTAGGGGGGATAAGGCATGGATAAGGTAAGTAATTTAATAAAATATCCAAGAATTTGTTGAAAGGAATGGATAAGGCAAGTAATTTAATAAAATATCTTTTTCCTTCAAATTTTGAAAATACTAGCTTATTGACGATTATTTATCAATTTTCAACTTTTAGACCTTGGAAAGATTTGAGAGATTACCCTACAATCAACAAGAGATTGATGAAGTTAGAGACGTATGATCCAAGCTTCTTATTGATGAATATTTTTTAAAAACTTTTAAATAAAACATATGACATCAGTTTTTAGCTTTAAAAAAAAAAAATCAACGTCGTATGTTTAAATTTAAAAACTTTAAAAAATATATGTCCTGAGTTTTTTTATACCTGGCGTCGTATGCATCAAATAACCAACGTTAAAAGTGTTATTTGTAGTAGTGTATGGATATATATATATATATATATATATATATATATATATATATTTTTTTTTATTTATTTATTTATTTATTTATTTATTTATTGATAGTACTAATAAGATATATTGGTAGGATGTATGTACATGTATGTAAGATATAAGAACAATGAACAAAGGAGAGAACAAATGATATAGATCCAAAGGTTCTTTTATTCATGTATGTTCTTGTCAGTTGCTTTAGAGAGCAGGGGGAAGTTTTGGGAGATATGCTCAGAGAGAGAGTGGGATCATGGAGAATTAACCAAAAAGTCCCTACCTTAGAGGGCCAAGGGCCCTTTTATACGCTCGGTGGCGGGTTTGACTCATCACCTTTAGTCTGGACCCGCAGTCCGAGTCCTGAACCGCTCGATCCTGACCTGACTACATACGAGCCCATGGACGTACGGGTGGTCGTGCCGGGGTATATATCCTATCAAGAGTCCCCCCCCCCCCCTCCAGTCCGTGCCCTAACGATGAGCTAACGAGGAAGGGTTCGGGCTGGAAAAACTAGTTATACGGTCTATGAAATGCGCCGGTTGCCTCATTAAAAACCTTAAGCTGATAAAAATCCAGTGGAAAAAAATTTAGCCCAAGAAAAAAGAGCATAACTTTAAGCACAGTCTGGTGAACCAAAAGGGAGCGCCCGACCTAGTGGTCGGACTTGCAACGCAATTTGCGAGATCACACGTGGGAATGCTCTTCCCAATGCCCTTTATTCGGACTAACCACGTGGTCGTCGGTTCGACCCCCACAGACGGCGCCATTTGATAGTACTAATTGCCAGTGGTAGGATGTATGTACATGTATGTAAGATATAAGAACAATGAACAAAGGAGAGAACAAATGATATAGATCCAAAGGTTCTTTTATTCATGTATATGTTCTTGTCAGTTGCTTTAGAGAGCAGGGGGAGTTTTGGGAGATATGCTTAGAGAGAGAGTGGGATCATGGAGAATGAACCAAAAAGCCCCTACCTTAGAGGGCCAAGGGCCCTTTTATACGCCTGGTGCCGGGTTTGACCCGTCAGCTTTGGTCTGGACCCGCAGTCTGAGTCCTGAATCGCTCAATCCTGACCTGACTACAAACGAGCTCATGAACATACGGGTGGTCGATGTCGGGGTATATATATATATATATATATATATATATATATATATATATATATATATATATATATATATATATATATAAGTTCTATTGTAGGTGAATGCTTCACGTGCGGTTGTGCTTAAGTTTTGTACTTAATGTGCGTGAGTTTTGTATTTAATGTGCGTGAGTCTTGTGCTTAAGGTGCATGAGGTTTGTGCTTAATGTGCGTGAATGTGTAGTGCTTAATGTGCGTAAGTTTTGTACTTAAGGTGAATGAGCTTTGTGCATAATGTGCGTCAATTATGTGTTTAATGTGCGCGAGTGTGTATTTAATGTGAGTTGTTATTGAAACTTTAAAGTGCATGAGTTTTGTGCTTAATATGCGTGAGTTTTGTACTTAATGTGCATGAGTGCATACTTAATGCGAGTTGTTGTTAAAACTTAAGGTGCGTGTGTTTTTGTTGTAATGTGCGTGAGTTTTGTGTTTAAGGTGCGTGAGGGTGTACTTAAGGTGCGTGAATTTTGTGTTTAAGGTGCGTGAGTTTGTGTTCTGAATGTATTTTGTTTGTGTGTTTAATGTGCGTCTTAAAGTACGCCAGTGTAATGCTTAATGTGAGTCTACCCGCACAACCGCACGAAAGGCACCACCCGCACCTGATCCCTTCCTTTATATATATTTATCTCGTTAGCTTCAAGGGTTTGGTGGAGATCTTCTCGATGTTAGAAAACAGTTTTGTTTTTCCTCAAGTCTTTATTGTAAGATTCCCAATCTCCATCACAAAAATGCATCAAATATATTTCTGTGAAAAAGTGAGAAAGAGTCTTAATTACATCACAAACAGACAGGGCCGGAGAATGAAGCCGGCCGGCTGCCGTCCTGCTTCTTAAGCTTTTCATCATAAACTCAAAATACATGTAATAATACATTAATACTAAATCTCAGTGAAAGTGTGAAACTTAACCTTTACAGACCAAGTAGGGTTCCAATTACATTACTCACACAAACAAAGAGAGAGATCAGATCGAGTAAAAAAAACACATTTCAATTACAATACAGAGAGAGAAGGATGGCTTGTGTAGCTGTAACTTCTCTTGTAAGGACATTAGAGCTTGAGTTCATGCAACCTCAACTACGTCCAATTGTACAAGACAAAGGACTCATCTCTGGAAACGAAGAGCTCATCAGATCACTCCGCCAAAAGCTTATCAATTTGATGGAACAGTTGGATGATAATGTGCAAAGAATCCATGGAGTTGAAGCAATTAAACGCTTGGAAACAAAGCTTAGAGATGTAGCTTTCAGAGTAGAAGATGAAATAGAATTTCACATAGCAGATCTTTATGTGGAAAACACTCCTCTTGACCGGAGAAATCTTCATCGAGCCAAAGGAAAACGACGTCCTTATTGTCACATCTTCATCTTATATTGCAACGAGCAATAAAAGACATTAATCCCATCGAAGAAAAGTTGGTGGAAGTGAAGAGCAAGTACAAGGATGTCACAGATCTGCAAGGGACAAACACTAGTACTACACTTGATTCCTTCCAACATGCTTCCCACTATGAAGGCATAATGGTTGGGAAAAATGATGAGTTAAAAAGTATTAAGGATATGCTTACCCTACATCCATCTAAGCAACGAGAAGTTGTCACAATTAAAGGTATGGGAGGAATCGGTAAGACAACTTTAGCACGGAAAAGTTATGAAGATTCATCAATTAGTTCCCACTTTGACAAGAGAGCATGGGTTGTTGTGTTACAATTTTATGATAAGAGACAAATGCTCATATGTCTTCATAATTCAATTTTGGAACAAAGCAATGCGGAAAGCTTAATTAATGAGGAACTAGAAGAGCAAATCTACAGATGTTTGAAGCGTCAAAAGTACTTGGTTGTGATGGATGATGTATGGAGCAGAGAGTCGTGGGATGCTATAAAAGCTTGCTTTCCCGATGATGGGAATGGTAGTAGAGTGTTGCTAACTACTCGCTTGAGGAGGTGGCTAATTGTGTAAGTTCTGGCAATGACTTTTCTCACCAAATGAACTTGTTAGATCATAGCGAGAGTTGGACTCTGTTTCATGAAAAGGCATTGTCGGGGGGTGTATCGTCTCAGGGTGTTGAATTCGAGATGATTGGAAGACCCATTGTTGAAAAATGTAAAGGATTGCCTCTGGCGATTGTTGTGGTTGCGGGGCTATTTTCCAAACTGAACACACTAGATGATTGGAAAAGTGTTGCAAATGCTCTTGATGGTTCATCAACTACAACAACTATTGTAGAAGCATGCTCGAAAATACTGTCCTTGAGTTACAACCATTTGCCTCACAACTTTAAGGCTTGCTTTTTATATTTGGAAATTTTTTCAGAAGATGAAGAGATTTATGCTAAAAGACTCGCAAGGCTATGGGGTGCTGAAGGACTTATAAAGGCATCTAAGGATGAGAGTTTGGAAATGGTGGCTCAAAGGCACATAAAAGAACTTATAGATAGAAATCTAATTCTACTAAGCGAGCCGAGCTCCAATGGGACAAGAATTAAGACATTTAGGATGCACGATGTGTTGCATGCCTTCTGTGTGAGAGAAGCTCAAAACGAAAGCCTTCTACATGTTGTCAATGGAAAGGGAACCGAATTTGCTCAGAAAAGTTTCCGTTGGCTAAGTATCCAATCATCAAAGTTTGACATCTCTAGATTATATTCATACCCAAAAACCTGCCGCTCCGTCTTTGATATTTGCAAGTATCAACCATCAAGTTTGGTTTTGCAAAATTTCAAGACATTTGAGAGTTTTGTACACAACTGATACAAAGCCTAAACCATTATTAGTCTATAGAACTGTGCGTCTTGTCAATCCCATCCATCTCAGGTACCTATCTTCCTCAATAGATAAACCACTGAATTCAAAATCGTTGAATGCTTGGAATCTTCAAACACTTTGTGAATCCGTTCCCCCACTCAATTCCATTTCCTCTTTTGACTTAAACTTTCCACATCTAAGCTATTTTCATTGTGACAAAATAAATTGCCTAGATCCTCCAGAGTTTGTTCATCAAAACATAGAGAGCATTTCAGATTTGGGTCTTTTTCATTGCACAAAGGAATTATTTAAAAGTATTCCACATGTGAAGAAAGTAGGCATTGTTGGAGGTAGTTCAAATAGTACTCTCAATTGGGTTCGTTGTCGGATTGGAAACCTTGCCTATTTACAACGACTCGAGAGATTGAAAATTTATGTTTACCATGGTTGTTTCAATTACTCAATTTGTGGCCAAATTGCTCTCTTGAAAAACATTAAGAAGTTGTCGTTTTACAATACCAACTTTTTGTGGGAAGAAATAGGGGTTCTTAGCAAGTTGCCACGGCTTGAGGTGATGAAGTTGGAAAGATGGGCCTGCAAAAGCCAAAAGTGGGAACTAAAATAAGAGAGATTTTGCCACTTAGTTTTTTTTTTGAAATTTGGTGGCGATGATCTCGAGAGTTGGGAGGTCAGTGATTATAATTTTCCTAAACTTGAGAGGCTAATCCTATATGATTGCTCTCGTTTGGTAGAGATCCCAAGAAGCTTTGAAGATATTGTAATGTTAAAGTCAATTAAGTTGAGAAGGTGTCTTCTTTCTGCGGTAACTTCAGCCAAGAAAATTGAAGAAAGCCAACATGATTGTGGAAACAAAGACATGCATGGTTGTCATAGAGGAGAATACAATATGTCAGGTCTCTATCCTTTTTTCTTTTTTCTTTTTTAAAGAAAAAAATTATTTCTGAACTTCATTTAATTTGATCATACCCTAATTTAGTTTGAATATATGATGATTATATTCATGGCAGAGCTGATAAGGCAGGCAGGCAGTATGAGAGTAGAGTAGTAGAAGAAGAAATGGGTATGTATACCTATGTATCCTACTTCTTAAATTACAATACCGAAATTGATATTATATTATATTTTTACATTCTCATTATTACCCATTTACTAACTGAAAAATATCTCCAGTTTTCTGGAAAAACTGGAGAATTGAAGAACATAAAACAAAAAATATGTACTAGCACAATTTTCTATTTTAAAAACAAGAAATAATTTTCTAGTTTTCTAGAAAACTGGAAAACAATTAAAAATTGTTCTCTAAATAAAAAACAAAATTATTTATCTATCTATTTAGTTATATGACACTATAACAACATTCTCACGATTATCAACTTACATAAATTTATTCATTACTATGATTACACTCATTATCATCTTCTTTTACTTATTACCATTTTCTATCTTTTAAACTTGCATTAGGTTTGAATATTTTTATATTTTGATTGAACTCAATTAATTATTGGTTCGAATATTTTTAGTTATGTTATATCGTAATATAAATTTAGTCCGGATATCAAATATTGCGTATATTACTATATTAGAATTCAAACTAAAAATTATATATTTATATACATGTCATTCAAATGAATATATCTAAGAATATTTTAAATATTAGCTCAAAAAAATATTAATATTATCTAAACTAAATTTTAGTTGAACTTAATAGGTTATTGGTTCATATATATATCTTTAGGTATGTTATATAAAAATATAAAGTTGGTTTGGATATTAAATGCAAAAATCTTACATATATTATTGGACATATATAAAAGTAAAAATTATATTTAAACCAAATATATATATGAAGTGGTTCTAGTGCGATGAATGACGCAGGTGAAACATTCAGATAAATCTCAGCCTTAGATCAAGTGCGTGTGTGTGTACACACATATCCCTAAACCAAAATTTAAATGGAGAAACTACAAAAAAAAAAAAAAAAAAAAAAAAAAAAAAAAAACTAAATCCCTAAACCAAAATTTAAAATGGTGAAACTAACAAAACTAAATCATAAACTCTAAAGGATGAACCCTAAGTGCACTACACTTCTACATGAGGTACAATAAACTCTATAATATTATTACAAATTGTACTATGTAGTATCGCAAAGTGCATTTAAAAGTTCAAATTATTTATCAAACTGCCATCACATTTTTCTCTCTCAGCTCATTGCATTACATTCGTTAGAGTTTTCCAGATAGAGGAGTAAAATTGATTCTTAATCTTCTCCGAAGAACAAGTTCTGATCTCATATGATCCCTCATCCTATATATATGCACACATGTTATATTGATTTGCTTAGATTGGAGGAGCTTTTTCAACCTTGAATATGAATTCACTGAACAATGAAGCATTTAATTTATACCTTGTCTTCACAAAATAAAACCTAGATAGGCTCATCTATATATGTTTCTGATTTTCGAGCACTAGCTTTTAATTTCCAGTGGAAAACTGGAGATATATGCTTTTTGCAATACATATGTCATGCATGTCTTACTGATATGGTTTTTATTTCTTGCAGAGTTTCGAGAAGAACATTTATGTAATCAAGATGGATTTGTGGTTTACAATGTTTTCTTTTTAATAGATTTCAATATTATTGTGGTTTGTGATATGTACGTACTACTTTAGCTGTAATTGGATTTGTAGTACGTTTACAATGTTTTCTTCACTAGTACAAGCTTGATACTTTTTTTTTTCCCTTTTTTGTTTTGTTTTGTTTTTGTTTTTGTTTTGTTTTTTTTTTTTTTGGTGGAGGGCTTGTGGTTTGTACTAGTTTTTCCCTAGACTGTAAGATCAGATTTTAATGTTTTGTGAAAAGTTATTATTGTTGGTTTATAGTCACTATGTACAGTTTCATTAAGTCATTATTAATTGTTGATTTATTATTGTTAATTCATTCTTCCAAAAGGCTGAACCCCAACTCTAAGGGCCCCACACACCCCGACCCGACAGAGCATTTGGGAGGATGTAAATCATGGTAACTCAACTGAACATGAACCACATAGGCTAGACCGATGCGCACTGCGCACAACTGAACTGAACAGAACATTATTGTTAATTCATAAAGTCACTATTGCATGCTCATCAATGTCAGAAAAAAGATTGAATGACTTGACAATTTCGTGTATTAAAAAGAATATGCTAAATTGTGGACAGTTCAGTTTGTTCTTAGATGATAGATTGTGAATAATAACATAGGATCAGGCGGGATCTAGTTCTCAGGCCCGCCCAACAAAATGAGTTGCATTTCTTGAAATTATCATGATCTTGGGAACCAAACGACAGTTCAAGCTCTAGTGGAGATGGTCCACTCTAAGAGGCTCATTCTTGTTTTTTTTAAGGGAAACATGAGACAATAGCAATAGAATGCAAACCATTAGGGCATCTTCAATAGTTGGAGATTTTTTTTTCAGATTTTTGTGGGCCCCAACATCCACTATCTCACTCAATTACAAAACTCTTCTTCCATTAGTTTTAAGTTTTTTCATAACAGGTTTTCAAAAAAAAAAAATTCATAACTTTTTGTGGACCCACCATTTTATCTCTCTATTTTGATTTATGGGGAAAGGGAACATAAGAGAAGGTGTATGGTGGGACCACACTGCCAAGCTTGGGGGTTTAAAATTATGACATGAACTTCTCATTTGCAGGAGATAAATTTTGTCAAAAACTTCCCTTCCAAATGGTCAAACCCAAGGGGATTTTACTATTCCAAAAATTGATGATGAATCCCCTATTAGAAATGCCCTTAGAAATAAATTAAACTTCTCTGGTCTATTTACTGTTGGCAGTCTCGATGAAAGCAGAGGTTTGGCCCTCCTTTGAGAAGAGGACATGATAGTTAATATTATGAGTTATTTAAAAAATCACATTGACACAATGGTTACTCTGGCAAATTGCAATACCCCTTGGAGATTTACTAGGTTCTATGGAAACTTGATACGATCGCCCCGCAAACGTATCGATCGTTCTTTTCGAGTAAGAACTAACTCCAAAGAAACTAAATATTCAAGAATACTGTATTTCATTCATGTCTCATGCTTCTTATTATAGAGCTTTTTATAACATGCAAAATAACTACTAAGCTTAAAAGTAGGATCAAACTAGACTAGTGGATGTGAATAATCAGCAAGATAAGCCGGCAATTTACACGTTCTCCTTGGCCTGTCTCTACTGAGTCCACGTACTGCAATATCACCACCCTTGGTATGCATGGTAGTAGTATCATTCATGGCAGTATGTGATAGTGGTGTATCAAAACCCCCACCGGTAGAAGTCACCTTGTCCTCAAGGTGGAAACCTGGGAAGAGATCAGAAAGCACTGCTGTAGGTACCCAAATAGCCTCCTCAGGCGGTAAATCAGCCCAATGGACTAGAACTTGATCTTCAAGTGACCCTCTGTGAAGGACAGAGCGTGAGTCAATAATCTTTAACGGCATCGGCGAGGCATCTTGAAGGAAATCCATTGGCATAGAGGAATGGGAAGTATCAGTAGCACCACCCTTGTAAGGTTTTAGAAGGGATACATGAAATGTGACACCCCGTAATCCAAATTCCATTATGGGATTAATTAAGTAATTAATCCTAAACCAATTGGTATTTTAATTCCTAAAAATCCTGAAAATTCAATAGTCGGGGACTAGTAATTGACTAGTCAACCCCAAAGTCAAAGTTGTACCTTGAGCTTTGAGAGGAGTTCCCTTGTTCCCTTACACCTCTTTATGTTAGTAAGGGTATTCATGACTTTTCACCTTGTGTTAGTAATGCAAGCTAACCTAGTAGACAACCCTCATTTCTCTCCTTACACTTTCCAAACTCTAGCTCTATCTTCTCTCTAAAAAGGTAGATAGTTTTTCTTCCAAGCCAAGTTGAAGCTTTGTCAAATCTTCAAGAGTTGTCTCCAAGATTCTACCTTTCATACATTTGGGCATCTAGGAGGGTAAGATCTATGTTCATCTTGTGTTTTTAGTGTTTTCTTAGGTGTCTTTTCTTAAAGATAGAATCTTTATGATTTTTTGGTGTGTTCTTGAAGTGGGTTTGGAAGGTGAGCCTTATTAGAAGCTTGGTGAAGTGTTAAGTGAAGGTTTTGTCTACAAGAGGTAACTCATGCTCTACAAAATCTATTTTTCTTACCTATATGATGATTTCTTGGATTCTACATGCGTTTTGCTATGAAATGTGAGTGTTTATGCATTGTCTTGTGGAAATGCATATCTAGAGCTTGTGTTTAGGGTTCTTGTATGCCATTGCTTGGCTATTTCTTTGATTTAAGTCATTTTGTTGTATTTGGTGAGTTTTGGCATGTTTTGGACTTGAATTTGAGCTTGGAGTTGAAAATCCCCGAAGGGATGTTTTGGTGTACAGGTATGTACCCGCGGGCGGAACGGCGGGTAGGCGTCCACCCGTCGCCCACCCGCGGGGTACATGGCGCTTGTGGGTAATGTACCTGCGGGCGGAACCACGGGTAGGGGCCTACCCGTGGGTCCACCCGCGGGGAACATGATGTGGTTTGGCGGGGATTTGTTCCCCGTGATTCTTTTGACTCGGTATTTGGTCTTTTGACTTCCCGATGTTCTTTTGTGGAACTATTTGAGTGTCTCCTTGATGTTTCGTATGTCTAGAACTATATGGTAGGAATCCATGTAGGCTTTGGTATCTTGAATCGTGCTAAGTGTTCAACATTGTGTTTCGTTGAACCGTGATGAGTCTTGTGTGTTCCTCGGAACTACGTTTGGTTTACCCGTTTGATAAGCATGCTAGTTCGGTATTTAAATGCTAGCGTGTGTGTTGTTTGTACCTTCCTATTGTTGATGATGACTTGTGTTATTCATCGTTGTTGTTGGACTGTGATCCATTCCTTGATTGAGTATGGTTTCATATCTTCGTTGTGATCTGTTGATTGATTCCTGTTGAGGTGTGATGTGTGTGTGGCTTTACCTGGATTGCACGATTAGTGGTATGGGACACTAGTCACCAAGGTATTGCAGTGGTCCTCGTGGTGGCCATGACGTGATTATGGAGTTGTGACCTTTGTGTAAGGTTCACGTATTTCTTGGGAGGCATGTTTTGCCGTGTGTGTGATCGGTACCCTCGTGTACTATGAAATCGGTGGTTCTGTTGGAGGGACTGTTGGAGGGGGAACGACGGTTCCCGGAGGAATAAGGTTGGACTTGGTGTATAGGGGTCCTGGAGGTAAAGGTTATAACTAGATATAAGGTTGGGGGTAGCCATAAGGTTGGAACCGGGCATAAGGAAGACATATCAACTCGTGATGGGTGATGTCACGAGGGCTTGTGTAGCCGTTGTTGTGAGTTCTCTTCTTGTGACGTGTGTAGTCACAAAGGCATGTGTTGCCGTTGGGTGTGTCCTTGTTCTCTTGTGTTATGCATGTCGGGTGTTAATCTACTGTGTGATGGTAGATTATGCCTTGAGTCATTCTTATGAGTTATTATTGCTTTTTGGCGTGTCTTGGGATGTGTTCCCTTATCTTGTTGTGAGTGCTTTGAGTCTTGTGTTGACCTTTGCTCTTGGTTTTGAACTTATATATATGTATTCCGTTTCGCAAATGACTTTACAAACATATATCTTATCTATGTATGATATTTCACATGTATTGGTGGGTTACCAGCATTATTCGCTGACCAGGCGTCATCCCATCCTTTTATGTATTTCTTTCAGGTGATGTTTATACGAGAGCGCGGTTTAGTGCCAGCTAGTGTAGCTCCTTTCATATGTTTTGTGGCCTGTGAGCCAATTTAGACTTAGTACTTTGAACATGTATGGTTTTAGACATTGAATTATGCAGATGTTAGCCTGTGCGTTCATCTCTAGATGAGCGTGGCATAGCACCCCTCTTCTTCCAGTTTATATATTTCTCTTTCAGTCTTTCGCTGTGTTTGATGTTTTGTTAGATATCTGCATATTTAAGGCTTTAATTAGCTTGGAAAATTAGGGGGTGTTACATGAAAGACGGGATGAATCTTTGCCTATGGTGGAAGCTGCAAACGATATGCCACGCCCCAACACGCTCCACAATTTTAAACAGACCAAAGTAACGAGCGCTTAATTTAGGAAAAGGACGCTTAGCAACTAACAGTTGTCGAAATGGCTGAAGTTTAACCCATACCGTATCGCCAACCACGTATTCTACCTCACGGAGCTTACGGTTAGTTATTTGAACCATTCGATTTTGGGCTACAGTTAGATTCTCTTTGAGTTTTGCCAGAAGTTCGTTACGCTCCGTCAAGAGATCATCTAATGCACTAATATTAGTAGAGTTCGGGGCATAATGTGGAATTATCGGGGGAAGTCGACCATATAAAGCCTGGAATGGACACATTTTGAGGCTATGGTTGTAGCTGCTATTGTAGCAAAACTCCGCCCAACTCATTAACGAGACCCATGTTGTCGGTCTATCACTCACAAATGCACGGAGATATTGTTCAATTCCCCTGTTCACCACTTCTGTCTGGCCATCTGTTTGCGGATGGTAAGCAGTATTGTGACGGAGACTAGTCCCACTAAATTCAAACAAAGTCGCCCAAAAAGTGTTGAGAAAAATTGGATCACGATCCGATATAATTGAAGTCGGGAATCCATGGTGTTTGACAACAATATCAATGAATAGTTGAGCTACCTTCTTGGCTGTGAAATGGGTAGGTAATACGCCAAAATGAGCATATTTCGTGAGTCGATCGACCACCACCATTATGGCAGTATATCCCTGCGAAGGTGGAAGCCCAATAATAAAATCCATTGTGAGCTTGTCCCACACTGAGTCCTGGATTGGCAATGGTTACAGCAAACTAGCGAGTGCGCTCGTTAAGAACTTAGTTTGTTGACAAGTAAAACACGAGGCAACAAAATCTTCCACATCTCGTCTCATGTGCTGCCAAAAAAACAGTGCGGACAATCGGACCAAAGTACGTTTGACGTCGGAATGCCCCGCCACCTTGGACGCGTGAAATTCCCGCAATAAGGTGGGTTTTAAGGATGAGTGGCCGATGATGTAGTAGCGTTTGCAATAATATAAAATACCATTCCTGCGAGAGAAAGCTACTGGTAATGTGTTATCATCCATGCGTTGGTGGAGAGCCTTAAGGTCCTCTAGTTCTTGATTCTCTTTCCTCAGTATCTCCAAGAATTCTAACACAGGCCAACTAGCAATCATCATTACAGAAGCACCCTCATGCAACCGGGATAAAGCATCCGCAGCTACATTTGTTTTCCCAGGTTTGTATTCGATCCGAAAATCATATCCCATGAGTTTGTGGATAAACTTTTGTTGGTCAGGGGTGTGAACCCTTTGGGATAGGAGTTCTTTAAGACTAAAATGATCTGTCTTAACAAGAAAGGAACTCCCAAGTAAATAGTGGCGCCATTTTTGGATTGCTGCGGTCAAAGCCTGTAATTCCTTTAGATATGTCGATGTTGATTGCCATTTCCCATCCATTTTCTTACTGAAATAAGAAATAGGATGACCTTGTTGCATGAGAACCGCCCCCAAACCAGTGTCTGACGCATCTACTTCCACGTTAAAAGGCTTCGTGAAATCGGGTAGACTCAAAACAGGACTAGAAGCCAATGCAGCCTTGAGATATTTTAAGGCATTATCAGCTTCGGGACCCCACTTGAAAGCATCTTTTTTTAGCAAGTCTGTAAGTGGAGCTGCAATGTCAGCAAATCCTTTAATAAAGCGACGATAATAACCAACTAACCCAAGGAACCCCTGCAATTGTTTGGCGTTCATCGGAACTGGCCAAGAGAGAATTGCTTCAATTTTGTTGGGATCCATTTGAAGCTGCCCCTGATGAATGATGTGCCCAAGATATGTGATAGAATCTCGTCCAAAATCACATTTGGATAACTTCAAATAAAAATGATTAGTTTGCAAACAACGAAACACCTCACGCACATGTGCAACGTGATCCCCCATTGACGAGCTATAAATCAATATATCGTCAAAAAAGACGATTACAAATTTCCGCAGGAAGGGACCCAAGATAGAATTCATGGCTGCTTGAAAAGTAGATGGCGCATTCGTGAGACCAAAGGGCATGACCAAGAATTCATAATGCCCTTCGGAGTGCGGAATGCCGTTTGAAAAATATCTTTTTCTGCCATTCATATTTGGTGGTACCCCGCTCACAAATCCAACTTTGAAAAAACTGAGGCCTTTCCCAATTCATCAAACAATTCGTCAGCCGTGGGAATTGGAAATTTATCTCGAACTATGATGGAATTTAACGCCCGATAATCGACACAAAAACGATATGTACTATCTTTTTTTAAGACGAGGAGAATGGGCGAGGAAAATGGGCTTCGACTTGGCCTCACTAGACCTTGGTCCAACATTTCGCGAACCAATTTCTCAATTTTAGCCTTATGAAAATAGGGGTAACGGTAGGGACGCACATTTACTGGTTTGGTGTTAGGTAGCAAATGGATGTTATGATCAAAAGCTCGATGCGGTGGCAAGGTAGTGGGTGACTCAAAAATGGACGCAAATTCAAGTAACACTTCGTTTAATGGGTCTGGAATGGTTGGGAGAGCTGTTTGAATGTGAACCTGGGCGATGGGTTCGACTGTATTTATTGGTTGTATCTCGTAGAGGGCCCTAATGTCACCCTTGGTAGCCATTGTAACTAATGGAAGGTTATGGGTTGATTATTGAGGATAGTCTCACCTTTGATCGTGATTTTCTTTGTGCCCATGTGAAATGACATAGTCATTGCCGAGTAATCATGAGTTACACTTCCAAGGCTTTGAAGCCATTGAACACCTAATACCACGTCCGGACCAACGATCCTGAGAACATGCAAATCAACAATGAACGAATTTCCTTGCATGCAAATCTCTACGTTCAGACAAACATGTTGGCATCCTAACGTATCACCGTTCCCATTATAGACTTTAAATGGCTTGATGACTATTGTAGGTAATTGCAGTTTCTCCATAATATCTGGGTTTATAAAATTGTGGGTACTTCCATTGTCTATTAACAATAGGCATGGAGACTGCTTTATTTTGCCCACGAGACGTAGCGACCGTGGGTTGCCTAGTCCTGTCATTGTGTTAAGCACGAATACATCGCCAGCAATGAACTCCTCACTAGCAGGATCTTCCGCACAAGCAACTAGTTCTGCATCCATGGTTGGTTCCTCGTCGTCGCCAATAAGCAATAAGAAACGACCTTTGCATCGGTGACCTTGCGAATATTTTTGGTCACAATGGAAACAGAGACCCTTATCACGCCTATCACGTATCTCCGGTGCCGTGAACTTCCGTATGGGCAAGGCAGGGATCGTTGGTGCAGTAGGCGCTGGGAGAAATTTCTGGGCACTAGTTCCCCCAGACGAAACACCCGAAGGTTGCAAATTTGGGGCTGGCCGAATTACTACCTGTGAAAAACTGGAACCTTTGGGTTGCCAACGATTTTCTTCCGGGATGGTAGGAGGTCTTGGGTTTCCGCGGTAGGTCGTGCGACATTTAGCCATTAATTCATTATAGCGAGCTTCATGAGCTTTGGCTAACTCGAAAGCTGCTAGAACGGACCTTGGTTTGGTTAATAATAACTCCTGTCGTATGTGCGGTTTCAGCCCTCCAATGACATAGGAAACCAATTGAGTCTCCGACACTCCTGTCACCTTGTTGAGTAATTTCTCAAACGCCGCTTGGAAGTCTGCTATCGTTCCTGTCTGCATAAGTTTGGCTAGTTCGGCCAGAGGATCTTCAAAATGCGTGGTACCAAACCGGAGTTCAACCTTTTCCAGGAAATCGTGCCACCCAAAAATCATGCGATTTCGTTTCATCCAACGAAACCACTCCGAGGCATCTCCCTCCAAGCAGAACCCAGCAATTTGCAACCGTTGGGTCTCCGGAGTTTGGTGGAAATTGAAATATTCCTGTATGTTGAAGATCCATTGTTGTGGGTCA
This sequence comes from Ipomoea nil, assembly GCF_001879475.1. Lineage (NCBI taxonomy): Eukaryota > Viridiplantae > Streptophyta > Magnoliopsida > Solanales > Convolvulaceae > Ipomoea > Ipomoea nil. Next base: position 1,196,326 of record NW_017616947.1, read on the forward strand.
GCTCCTCCAAATTTTGGGATATCAAGTCTCATGCTATTGTGTTTCTGTACGAAGGCATTACCCTCCGAAGAACCTTCATCAGTAGGGGTGGTCTCAGGAGTTGCCCGGAATATTTGGCGACGTTGGGAGTGTGGTGTGGACGCCTCAAACTCTTGCACCTGCACTGCCTTAGCTTTCTCATGTTGAGCATGTGACTTTGCTTCCATCGAGCCCATGAAGGATTGGAATTGATCCTTCCATTGGCTTTGCAGACGAGCTTCTTGGGTGGACAGCATCTCATCAAACATCTGCTTAAGATTTTGCATGGTTACTGGAAGATCAGATGATTCTGACATCTTGCTTCGCTGTATTTCTCTCTCTCTCTTTGTTTTTTTGTTTTTTTTTTTTTTGTTTTTTGTTTTTTTGTTTTTGTTTTTGTTTTTGTTTTTTTTTTCTACTAAGTATCGTACTTTTAATCCTCTCAACAAGAGCACCAAATTGATACGATTGCCCCACAAACGTATCGATCGTTCTTTTCGAGTAAGAACTAACTCCAAAGAAACTAAATATTCAAGAATAATGTATTTCATTCATGTCCCATACTTCTTATTACAGAGCTTTATATAACATGCAAAATAACTACTAAGCTTAAAAGTAGGATCAAACTAGACTAGTGGATGCGAATAATCAGCAAGATAAGCCGGCAATTTACACGTTCTCCTTGGCCTGTCTCTACTGAGTCCACGTACTGCAATATCACCACCCTTGGTATGCATGGTAGTAGTATCATTCATGGCAGTATGTGATAGTGGTGTATCAAAACCCCGAAAGGAATAGAAGAAGAGATAATTGCAAACTGCAATAACTCATTTGTGGACCATGATTCACACAATAATAACTGTAACTCAACAGGCAAGATCAAATGTCAATAGTTATGCTGTGCAACCGTGTGCACCATGCATGGTGCACACGGTTGCAAAACGACGTCGTTTTGACTAAAAACGCGTGTCCCATTAAAAAAAAAAATTCAGTTTCGATTCCCCTCAACAGCATTATTGTGGATATATTGTTATGAATTTGTGGATATATAGTTATGAATTTATGGATATTTAGTTTATTCATTGTGGATATTTAGTTCATTTATTCTGGATTTTTTGTTATTCATTCACTGTGGATATATAGTTATGAATTTGTGGATATATAATTCAAATTATGCACAAAAAATGTTATTGCCGGGAATCAAACATGAATTTTTCTTTTTTTAAAGTGGGACGCGCGTTTTTAGTCAAAACGACGTCGTTTTTGCACAGCATAATTTGCGATCAAATGTATGTGCACACAAGAATCGGCCCACTTTAGGCATAAAAATAATATTTATGTAGTGTTAGTTATGCTGTGCATCCGTATGCACCATGCATGGTGCATACGGATGCAAAAATGACGTCGTTTTATTAAAAATGCGCATCCCACTTAAAAAAAAAAAATCAGTTTTGATTCCCCTCAACAGCATTATGTTGTTCATTCATTCTAAAATTTTAGTTCATAGATTCTGGAATTTTAGTTCATAGATTCTGAATTTTTAGTTCATCGATTCTGTAATTTTAGTTCATAGATTCTGGAATTTTAGTTCATTCATTCTGAAATTTTAATTCATAGATTCTGAAATTTTAGTTCATCGATTCTGGAATTTTAGGTCATTGATTCTGGATATATAGTTCAAATTATGCATAATATAATATTGTTATTAGGAATCAAAACTGAAATTTTTTTCTTTTAAGTGAGACGCGCGTTTTTAATAAAACGACGTCATGGTGCATACGGATACACAGCATAATTTGCCTATACTGGCAGTACGTTAAAGCAATGGGTTTAATCGAAAAGAATGCTGTTTTAATCTCGGAGAAAAAATGTAACGTAACTAACTTTGCCAGAATTGGCGTACGGTAAAAGCGGCAGTTATTTGGATAATATAAAAGGAAATAACTGTAAATACCCAAAAGCAGTAAATTGTAGTATTTTCCGTTGCAGTCTTGTAGAGGTGTTCCGTTCCTTCCTTTCGTTTTCAATTCTCTCTTTCCCACACGGCTTCTCTAGACTGAGACATTCAGCGCACAGAAATCGCCGGAAGGAAACTAAAGAAGTACGACAGACTTCAATCAGTTCCCGCTCTTCAATTCGCCGGTAAACTTTTACAGAGGTATAATCTTCAGCCAAAGCCCTAATTTCAAGTTTGTTTTTGAATATACGTTTGAATTTCAGACGATTCGATACATAAAAGTAAATAAATAAATAAAAATTCTATGCTTGAATTCCTACTTATGCTCTTTCTGCAAATCTCCCGAAATTCCATCAGTTGTCGCTGAGCAATTTGCAGTTTAATTAGCAGTTTCGGGTACGTTATGTTCTAGAAGCTCAAACATTTGTTACTTCTATTTTTTTATTTTATTTAATTTAATTTATTGCTTTGCTATATTAATCATGGCTCGTGTGTTTGAGAGTGACAGAACTTGCTACGAATCACTACTGTACTTCTTGGTGTTTTGCATTGTTCTTTAGTTATTGTACTCCGATTAGGCAGAGAAATGTAAAATTTGTCCTTGTCATAGCAGGGTGTTTAAATCTCTGGTGTCATAGATTATACCGATATATTACTACTGGGACTTTAATTGTTTGCCCTGCCAGGTCTGTTGTCAATTCGGGGGGTTTTGCCTTCTTGGTAATCAGTGCAATGACATCTTCAGATCATGACCTTTCAGGTATATCCCATTCTATTATATGGACCTGTTAAGAGTCTTTACATTGAAAATACAAGAGAGAGTATATGGGTTTATAAGGCCATGGGTTAGACAAACTAATTGATTGGATTCAATCATTTAGTGTGTTTTGGCACTTTGGTCATGTGCATTATAGCCTAGTTGAGTGACCTGGCCCAATCTTAGATAATAACAAGCTAGTTAGACTAGCTAATTAATTGGATAATCTTATGTGATCTTCTGAACTTGTACTCCATGTTGATGTAATGGGAACTATGAATTTGTAATGACACTATGTGAACAAACATAATATATCTTATTCACAACCAATGTTTTCCATATTATTAGAAAAATTATTTTATTTAATTAGGCATAACATTTTGAACAATCGATTCCAACATTGTCTATGAAACAGTGAAACCAAGGTTATAGTATACTGTTTATTATAGTCATGTCACTTAAAAGCTTTTGGTCAAGACTACTTGAATTTGGCACAACTATTTAGCATGACTTATATAAGCATATTATTCTCTTCTGATCTTGTTTGGTTAAAGTTCGTGGCATTTGAAAAATCCTACGCATGCATGATTTTTATGGTATTCTGTTTTCATTCTTTACTCTGTATCTTTTGAACATTGATTATATGAAATTTAGTGCAATATGTTTCTAATATTTTGACGGATTTCAGATAATAGTGAGACTGGACAGCATGAAAATCAGTCTTCACCTCCATCACAAGTGATGCCTCATCCTGGCACCGTGGCTCCTATGCCTTCTGGAATTCTTCCACAACTTGGAAATGGAAATGCTATGGTAGTATTAGAAGCTAGTTTCACTGTCATTTTACTTCTTCATGATACAACATTTTGTCAAACTTTTGCACCATCTTTTGTTGGTCTGGAAGAATTAGATTTATGCATGAACTGTTGCTAAATGATGTCATTTCTGTTAAACTCTCAGAGTTGCGGACTCTTGCTCAAGTTTTTGAGTTTTTGTGTAGATGCTATTACATGTAGGATGCTAGCTGATAGGCTGATGTTCCCAAGTAGTTATAATTGTGTAGTTGCATGTTCATAAAATATTTTTGTGAAGATACAATTATATAGCTCCCCTTTTAGCAGGAGATTTTAGTTGTGGAAAAAAATCCCTTTTGGGGCATTCTTTCCAAGGGTGCATACTAAGTTTTTTTTTTTTTTTTTAAAGGTTGTGGGCCTTAGTGTTTGTTTATGTTGACATATGGATCTACCAATGATGGAATGATGCAATAAAATTAAGTTTGTAGAGTGTGAGAGATCATCTTGAGGCAAAAAGCTTATTCTATTGCATTTTTAATAACTTCTACATAATTTGGATGCACTAAGTCACTAACAAACCCATTTACATGAAATCATGAGAGTATGATTGAAATCAAATTTTCTTTATAGGCTGCAGGCTGAGGATAGAGGGTAATTTGCTATCAAGCTTTTCTGCTTTGTTAAAAGTTTAAGGAAAATTGCATTTTTGGTCCTCCATCTCATACTTAGTCCCTAAGTTACATGCATGACATCTTTAACCCCTAAGTTATGCACAAAGTGACAATTTTAGCCCCTAAAGGACCAAATCAACCACTTTATTAAGTGACATATTGGTGGCAGAAATAGTCCCAAGGGACTAAAATCACTACTTCACACATAACTTAGGGGTTAAAGATGGTCACACATATAACTCATGAACTAAGTCTGTACCAGTACCACCGGGTATAATTGAAGGACCAAAAATGCAATTTTCCCAAATTTTAATTTGTACCAACTTTTAGTTGTAAGAGCCCATACATATTCTGAAATATCAGAAATAAAAGTGATGTTTTTAAGGTCTCACAGGACCATCATTTTCTCTATTGATGCACAGTGCTGACTCAGATAATTTGTCTAATGTCATTCTGGCCAGTTTGTTGTTCTTTCCCTTTTCACATACCAATTGCCATGAGAGATTGTTCAAGTTATCCTTCTAAAGAGTAATAATTAACAATGATATTTAAATCATTTCTCATGTTAATATGTGATTATGGATCTTGACTGTTTCTTTAATAACTTGAATTAACTAAATGCACGAAGTACTGATGATCATATTGGTTTCTTTACAATATTTTTTGCAGGCTCAAACAGGTTATCCTTATCCAGATCCTTATTATAGAAGCATTTTTGCTCCTTATGATACACAGCCATATCCACAACATTTTCCTGCTCAATCAATGGTATTATTTGTCTCAAGGTTAATAACTTCGTTGATTTGGTAGATTGTGCAAAGGTTGTACTGTGACTTCACAGGTTAATCTTCAGTTGATGGGAGTTCAACAAGCTGGCGTTCCCTTGCCATCAGATGCAGTTGAAGAACCCGTATTTGTTAATGCAAAGCAATATCATGGCATCTTAAGACGTCGACAGTCTCGAGCAAAAGCTGAATCAGAAAATAAACTTCATAGAAATCGGAAGGTATGTTGTCTGCACTAATTTTTTAAAGTAATTTCATGAAGTTACATCCATCATTCCGATTCCTATAGAAGAAAAAGGTTATCTTCTTGTGCAAGTGTTTCTTCTAGCCATTAAGGTGTGGTTACTTTGTTAGCAGTTAATGTTAAGTTTTATCTCCCTGTTTATTACTTTTACTAAGCATGTAGGATGAAGTATATTTTAAAGAGAGTAATGTTCCTTTAGTCTTTGCCTTTCATATGAAGGATAAGCAGCTAGCTAGATACTATACTCTCTATAAGTCAATCCTGATATTTTGAGTTTACTTATGCAACCTCTGATATCAGCCTTATCAACAAATTTAATTGAAATGGGTTAAGGGACATACACTCCTGAGGTTACATTCTGTGATGTTTTATTTGGCAATGTTATCTTTACAAAAGATGCACCATGCTCAGATTTTTAGTGCCTTTCACAAGGTTGTTTACAGTAGTGCAAATTATCTTGCAGCCTTACTTGCATGAATCTAGACATTTACATGCACTACGAAGAGCTAGAGGATGTGGCGGTCAGTTTTTGACTTCAAAGAAAAGTGATGAGAACCAACAAAAAAAAGAGGAATTATGCGATAAATCACAGCCCACCGGCAATCATAATTCTGAAAATTGTGATGTTGCTTCAGAAAATGGCTCCTGATTCCAGTTGCAATCCATCTTGGGACCTTGAAGATAGAACCATCTAATTGAAGTAGATGTGATGACAGGCTTTTTAAATTTAGTTCTCTGTATTATAAGAATCATCAGCAGAAGTAGACTTAGTCTGCTGCAAGACTAGGCGTATATGCAGCAGTCGATGGATTTAAAAGAAATGTTACATGTAGAAGTCGGGTTTGATAGTGATAGTTTGTTGTTTCATCAACCAGGGAATGATAGGGATGTTCTACTTTTCTAATTAGACATTCTTTTTTGTTTTGTTTCATCAAGTCCACTGCTGGGTTAGAAAATAGATTGTAAGATGTAATCCGTAGGAGGATAAGGTTGTAGCCCAGAGGTGAGGACACCTTCTCAATGTCAATATGTTGAATAAGGAACCTTAAGAGTGAAATCAGTGTTTCACTTTCACTATTCTTTTCTCTGATCTGTAACTCCATCCCTTGTTATTATACATCTTTGATTATTTGGGAAGATAAATCAAAGCTAATGGTGGTGGTATTGGTGGCTGTGGTGGTGGTGATGGAGATGGGGTGATTGTGGTGGTGTTGGTCGTGGTGGTAGTGTTGGTGGTGTGTTGTAGGCAGCGTTGCAAAAATCCTGCTTAGGTGCCGGCCGGTCGCCTAGCGTATCACTATAAACGATGGTTTAGGCGGCTAGCCGACTAGGCCACCTAAGCGCCGCTTAGACCTCTTAGGCACCGACTAGGCCGCCTAGTCGACCGATTAGGCCGGACGCACACCCCCAACAACGTACCCCCATTCACCGAAATACAAACCAGTAGCATTCGCACACGCGAAACGCCACAGACGCACACACCGACGCACCATCAACTAAAATTCAACTTAATAACACACTTGCTCTGTAAATTAATTAAAACTCAACCCCACATTATGCACTAAGTACACACAATCACAGTTGCACTAACCACATAGGCCGGACGCACACTCCTAACATCGTGCCCCCATTCACCGACATCCAAACGAGTAGTATTTGCACACGCCAAACGCCACAAATGCACACACTGATGCACCATCAACCAAAATTCAACTTAATAACGCACTTCCTCTATAATTAATTAAAACCCAACCCCACATTATCCACGTAGTACACACAATCACATACGCACACTCCCAACAACGTACCCCCATTCACGGAAATAGAAACAACTAGCATTTGCACACGCCAAACGCCACAAACGCCATAAACGCACACACCGACGCACCATCAACCAAAATTTAACTTAATAACGCACTTCCTCAGTAATTAATTAAAACCCAACCCCATATTATCCACTTAGTACACACAATCACATTTGCACTTGTTGAAACACAAAAGTTGTGTCTGTAGAAATATAGCTGTTGAAGTTGTGTAGGATTGTGTCTGTAGGATTGTGTCTCTTAGTCTGTATATATTTATCTGTTGTCTCCCAATTGAGACAAGCAAGTAATAAACAACAACTTCTTCTACATCTTTCTCAACATGGTATCAAGAGCCAAAACCAAAATTTGATTTTTTTTTTTTGTGAACAGTAAAAGTTACTGTTCATCCGAAACTAGTTTTTCAGATTACTTGCTATTGGTGAGTTATTTTATCAAATTAGTACTACAACTCCCTTACCCATCCTCTGGCGACCCTTGCCCATGAATTCCGGTCGCCGGAATCTCCTCCACGCACCTCCATGCGCTACCACGTCGCTGGCACTCCGACGCCACGCGCCAGCGCGTGAGGCCGTCTCTGGCGGCCTTTTCCGGCGATAATTTCCAGTTCGTCTAGTCGGCTCTCCTCCATTCCTTCCGTGCAATCAGATTTATTTTTGGTCGCGATGTCTTCCGACGAAAATTCTGATAATTCGGGTACTGTTTTTCCTGCCAGTAATCTACCTACTTTTTCGAGCTCTATTTATGTGCCTAATTTGTCTGGAAGCCCGGTGATCACTTCTGAAAAATTATGTGGTTCTCAAAATTACCACTCTTGGTCGGATGCCGTAGAGTTATGGTTTATGGGCCAAGGTGTTGTTGACCACTTACAAAAGGCAGTGGATAAGATACCGGAAAAAGACAAGACAGTTTGGCAAAGGTTAGATGCTCAACTTTGTAGTCTCCTTTGGCAGTCTCTTTCTCCACATTTGTTGCATCTATTCCGACCCTTTAAGACATGTGTCGAGGTATGGAATCAAGCTAAATCTCTGTACACTAATGATGTCTCTCAGTTTTACAATGTTGTTGACAATTTAGTTAACCTGAAGAAAGATAGTATTGATATGGAAACTTTTCTTGACAAAGCCCAAAGTTTGATTGCTGAGTTTGGTACACTCATGCCTATTGGTGGTACACCCACAAAGCAACTTACTCAACGAGAGAAATTTTTTGTAATACTTCTCTTCACAAAATTAGGTCCTGAATTTGAAGGCATCCGGAATCAAATTCTTGGAAGCAAGACTGTCCCAGGGACCACTGAGTTGTTCAAACGTCTCTTGCAGGTAACCTCCATTCCAGTTCCTCACACATCCACTACCGAACAGTCTGCTCTAGTCACACAAGGGGGTCGTGGACGAACTAACGATCGTGGTGGACAGAAAAACACTAGAGTGTGTACTTATTGTAACAGAACTGGACACACACGGGATCAGTGTTGGAAACTTCATGGGAGACCGGTACGTATCCAAGCAAGTGTTGCTCAATCTCAATCCGGAGAATTACATTCTCGAACCATTTCCGCTGCTGAGTATAAAGAGTTTGCTCGATTTAAAGCCAATTCCAAAGCTTCTGGTGTCATTCCTACCACCTACACAGATATATATATATACACACATATATACATATATATATATACATATATATATATATATCTATATACACACACACACGTATATATATGAGTTGAGTGTGTACTTAATGTGAGTTGTTGAAACTTTAAAGTGCATGAGTTTTATGGTTAATGTGCGTGAGTTTTGTGCTTAATGTGCGTGAGTCATGTGCTTATGGTGCGTAAGTTTTGTATTTAATGTGCGTGAGTGTGTACTTAATGTGAGTTGTTTTTAAAACTCAAGGTGTGTGTGTTTTTGTGCTTAACATGCGTGAGACTTGTGCTTAACATGCGTGAGACTTGTATTTAACATTCGTGAGACTTGTGCTTAACATGCCTGAGGTTGTGTTTTAAAGGTGTTTTGTTTGTGTGCTTAATGCGCGTGTGTTGTGTACTTTAAGTGCATCAGATTAATTCTTAACGTGCGTCCACCCGCACAACCGCACGGGAAGCCTCTTTCCTATGAGGACTAATTTGTACCATTTATTATCCTTGATCTGATAGCTGTGTTTTTTTTCCCTTTTAATGTTCTCTCTTTTATTTAATAAGAGTATTTCTGGTAATTTATATGGGGTTTTCATTATAAATATTATATTTTTGGTATGTTAGGAATATTATTAGGGTTGAACTTAAGGTATCTTTGGCCTGCAATAAAGAGAGAAGATCTAGACAACGAAGGCACAATAGCGGAGTCACCCGTAGGTTCACTAGTGGAACGGAGTTGCGATCAGCATAGATTGAAGCGTGGGCACATCGTAACTCTGCAGGAGGATGATCGCTAGTCCCCATTGGCGAAATTGCCGGTGATGGGGCAATGTACCCTCCACGACGAAGATCATTCAGAAAACAACAAACTCTTTCTTCTGTATTTTTAGGGGGCTCCGGGTGTGGATCACCTACCCCCATGATCGTCTCAACCTTGCAGAGACGATGATCGATTCAACTTGTTGTAATCCCGGTCGCTAGCGCCATAAAACGCAATAAAAAAAATATGGGAAAATCGCTGTTTCGCCAGAGAGAAACGAGTCGGTTGGGTGGTTTAGGGTTTAGAAACTATACGAAAAAAGGAAATATCGAAGCTATATGCGTATATCTATTTTCTTTTTTAAAAAATAATGATAATATACATGTGATCAAACTTTTATTTCTGTCCATGGTTAGTGCACACCGTATCACAAATGTACAAACGGTGTAATGGGTATGTGCACTCGTATCGTACTAAGTGCACAATAGAATCTACATAAGTGCACACATTCGATTTGATTAGAGCTCACGACATAAAATAAAAAAGGGTGAAGTGCACACATGACTAAAGCAAAATCTCTGACAAAACATATATGCACATTTCAAGTAAGAAATATACACATACACCTAGAGATGCAAAGATGCATAATTATTAATATTTTTAACACTTTTCATAATTACAATTTAAATAACACAAGTGCACAAACATAATGGTGTGCAATCCTTCGAGCATACCGAAGTGCACTCGATAATCAATAGAGCACAAAGTGTACACAACGCACTGTCAAGTGTGTACACAACGCACTGTCAAGTGCAGAGACGAAACTAATCAAATTCAGCTATTAAAGTAATTACTGATTACTGATTACTGATGATAAAAAACTTCAAAATAAATAATAAATAATAAATAATAAATAATACAAGCATAATAAATAGAAGTAGAGAATCATATCCGACCATAAATACATTCATAGAATAATGCATATCATCCTAATCAAATAATTTTCTCATTTAAATTGCTAATATAACTTTACCAAACTCACATTAAGTAATCTAAAATTACTAGAACCAAATATGCCTTAAAATAATTCTGAAGAATGAAGAAGTAATAACTAATGGAAATGTGTGATTTTTAAATTTTATATATATACTAGTTATTACACGCACTTTACGCGGTTAGACCAATGCCCAATGTGTATTTATAATTTAGTGTTCCTAAATTGGTTACAGTATTCATATAATAATGATAGATAGAAAAATGCGAAATTAATAAAAGATAAAGAAATAGTCTTAGTGCTTATATTTTAATAATAAAAAGATAAAGAAATTCGAAATAGCTAAATTATAACTAATGTAAGTAACAAGAAATAAACCACTATCTATTATGAAAAGAGTAATTTGAGTAGAGTAAATTAATTTTTCTTAGTGCGCGTTTGTTGAGGCTCGGAATTGTCTTCATCTTCTCCATCTTTAGTGAAGTTGAGTTTCCTTTTTGTTGGTTGTGTCGTTATTGCATCTTGTTTACTGGTGGTAGTGAATGAGAACGATGCGTGCAATGATGTTATGGTATATGATTAGATATCAACCACAAACCCTGCTAGCTTAGTTATGGGAAAACTCATAGTCTGTAAAACATTACCAATCACAAAAGCAGACATGAAACAGAAACTTACCTGAGGGAGCTGATTGGTCACTTTGTTTGGGGATAGAGGAGTGAGCTGTTTCACAGTCTTGGGTGTCTCTTTAGAGCTTGATGAGACAGCATTCTGGTAATAGCTCCATGGGATAGGTCTCTTTACTATTATTCCAGCATCTTCAACATGGGGGAGAGATCCAGACCTAGGAACTGAAGTGAATTGGAATCCTCCTATTTTACTCCATGATATATGTGCTCCACACCAATATTTCAAGTACCAATGCAGACAAGATAAAATCTCTATTGCCGTGGTTCCACTTATTCTGTGTGAACCAAAAATATGAAGAGATCATATAAGAAAAAGCTAATGTTTCTAAGCACAAATTCAGAAACAACTTCCTATATATTTCAATGCCTACCAAAGAAGCTAACTGTGCATATATCCAGAAATGTCAATGCTAGTGAAATCTGATAAATAATGAAGGTTGAGCTTGGTACAGTGACCAAGTGCTCACCATTTAACTGTTGGGTCATGGGTTTAAGCCTTCAAAACAACCATTCTAAAAATAGAGATAAGGTTACATATACACACATCTTCCTTCTCTAGGCCTGTCACAATATGGGCACCTCAGGCAAACAGGACTCATACTTTCAAGAAAGAATTTATGGTTTATTTGTGACAAATTGACAATATCTCATCTAACTGATGTTCTGCCTCATAGGAAAAGACTAAAAGAAAAAATATATTTACATGTTGAAGAAGAAATATAGCAATAGATGGACACACCACTAACTCACTATGGAACGTACAACTTTACTCTTTACACTCATCAAAATGGCAAATGACTGCTTCATTTTTTAGGGAAATGATGGTCTGTATGCAACTCACAATTTTTCGTAAAACTCGTGTATGTTATAAGTTGTTGGACGTATTAAGCTCAAAGAGTTGTTAACACACTGATTTTTAAGCAACAACAAGCCTAAAATGTACAATTATACCTTGGGTATTGATAATGCAATAGGTAATAAATTAAGCTAGTGCCCCTACTCAATAATAAATTTAGTGCCAGCTAACACAACCAATATACGTGGACACATAAAGCACTACTTTGGCTCCTTTTCATTAGGAGAAGATAATATGATCATATTGAAGAAAATGGAGAACAAATTAATCCTATTTATTTATTTATTTATTCTGAGCAATAGTCCCCAAACAAAATGAAAATAGAACTTCAGGTTTTCTCACAGAGAAATAAAAGCAGAAGTTATTTACAAATGCTGCTGCTCTATAGAACATATTAAGCCTCATCAATAACTAAAATTTGGTATAGTACAATATACATGACAGGATATGAAATGAGTACATCTAGAGAACTTACTCTGGTGCGAGGAAAATTTCATCAGCTGTGATGGAAGAGGATGGGCATGCAACATCAAATCTTCCAAGAAAATTGAGAACTCCTGCATCAAACTTGGCAGTGATGATCGAAACGCAAAAACTTTTTATAAAATAAATAATAAAATTAAAGAATCCATGAGATCCAGAACCATTTGTTCATCAATAAATTTGAAATCTACTCTATATTGATCATGTAACCGGAAAATTTCTCTACATCTTAAGTGAATTGGAGCGTAAGATTGATTAGAGGTTTACCTGGAACAATTGTCCCCCAATCGTCTCTGAAGCGTCGTTCGATGGACCCAAACTAAGCAATCGGCGATACAACGCTTTTGCGGTGCTTCTTCGCTGCCCTAATTTGCTTGTGTGTGATTCTCGTTAATTGATTGTGCTTCTCCAAATTGCCATTGAATTTCACTGAAACTACAAATTTGCCACCGCGAGTTGAATTGACAGATTCCGTTAAATTTGACATTGTAAATTTACTAAAACTAAGAAGAATGAGGATATTTTAGAATTTTATTTTGGCATTGTACAATTAGAGGTGTGTAAAGTACAAGCATTTTGAGCATATTGTTGTACCGACATTTTTTTAGTTCCCGTTAAAGGTCTAACAATATTCGCTCTTATTAAAGTTGTATATATATATATATATATATATATATATATAAAGTTCTGGATAATGAACCATTGATCTTGTTTAAATCAAGGTTCAGGATTACCAACATTTAAAAAAAAAAATACGGTGACAATTTGATAATTTTTACATATAAATCAAATTTAAGGTGTGTAAATTTTGTGCTTAAGATGCGTGAAATTTGTGCTTAAGGTGTGTGAATTTTATGCTTAATGTGCATGAGTTTGTGATTAAAGTGCGTGAATTTGTGCTTAATGTGAGTAGTTTCAAAACTTAAAGTACATGAGTTTGTCCTTTAAGTGCGTGAGATTTGTGCTTAAGGTGCGTGAATTTTATGTTTAATATGCGTGAGTAATTTATGTACATAAGTTGAGTAATTTATGTTCTTAATGTACTTCGTTTGTGTGCTTAAGAGTGGTAATTTGTGTACTTAAAATGCACCATTTTAGAGCATAAAGTGCATCTAACCGTAACCATTCCCGCACCTGAACCCTTCCCTCTATATATATATATATAACAGACAATAGATAACTAGTACAAACACATCACATCATTTAAAGATACAAAAACTATTACTATTGAACTTGACTGATATCTCAACAATATTGGCAAACAAATTTTAAGCTGCCAAAGGATTTGGAAACTCGGAATCGCAAGAAAGAAATGAGGAAAACTCAGTGCCTTAAAATTTAAGGCATAAAGAACGCCATTCTATTATTAAGTAATGCATTTATACACAACCCGAAAAATATATGTATAGTCTTTGTGTCAATACATGAACAAAGTAGCACATATTTACAAACTTCAGTCAACCGCATAGTCACTAGTTCAGAAAAATAAACCATTTTTGCAGAAGCTAACACGCCCAAGAAAACTCTCAGCATTGCCAACATAAATGTTTTGTAAAAATAAAAATATGTTACAAGCCAAGCTTTCAAAACTAGTAATACAAAGGTCAACTGTACTAAATCACCAGGGCTGCTTGGTCTAATAAGCTGAAGGCTCCATATTGGCTTTGTTCCCAGCAAGAATGATAGAGATCTCCAACCCACGACTGAAAGCTTGGTTAAATAGTATGCGAGACTGGAAGGTAGAAACAAACGGGAACCAGGACAATATTGCGATAGGAGCAAAGATTATCATTCCCATTCCAGCATCATACATTCGGGCAAACTCTTTTACGGAATCCCACATGCCTAAACTTCTCACCACCCTCTTCCATGTGATCGCCAGCTATATCATCAACAAATGAGCATTGTTTATAATCATTTCCATTTTTAAGGAGAAAACGGACAGCAATTAAACTTCATAAAACACTATTACCACTGTATTAGATGTTACCCTATGATTTTTTATTATTTTTTATTATTTTTATTATTTTTTGGTTTTTTAACAAAGGAGCTGGCTATGATTATGTCCATAAAATGAAGCAACTAAAATTTAAATCACCGCGGAATGGCAAAACCATGGAAAATCTGCAATAGAAAGCCTGGTCAATGCAACAACGATGAAATGTCATTAACAGATTAACTTACACAAATAATGGCCCATCCAGTAGCAACAAACGCAAGGACACTAGCAAACAAATCTGCAATAGAAAGCCTGGTCAATGCAACAACAAGGCAAAGGGCAGCAACAAGCCCCAAGGCGGTCACTCCTTGAATAAATCGAAGCATGAGCTGGAAGTTTGAGGATTTCTTGGGACTAAATGTAAATATCTACAAGGAAAAATAAATTTCACAAGAAAGTTAGTGTTCAACCAAGACAAAACAATGTTAGTGTTCAACCACAACAAAAATGAATAGAATTAATATGTACAACACAGCTAAACCTGTGCTCCCCATGTATATACCTTAAAGATCATAACTATCCCAATGAGTACAACCCATGAGAATCCATAAACCTAAAATAAAATTAAAATAGTTAGTACTGATAAGACATTTTCAAAACAACACAAGTGTGGTACAGCAGCATCAGTACCATCTTAAAATATTGTATGCACAAAAATAGTTCAGCCAAAAACTAGAGCACGTCAGTACGTCGCAGAAAGCAAAAGAAAATTGAAAACCAGAATCCATAATAGTTCAAGACAAAAATGTTTTAGCTTAGCAGCAGAGATAAACCAGTATCAATCAAAAAGGTAGCAATACATGAAGAAAAATGACCACAAAATAAAGAATCAGAGATTAATGTCCATCAATAGTCAATTGAAAGCAATAAACATGTGTTGAATTTGAAAGATCCAAAGGCCTGGCGGGTGCAGAATAATAACCACCCGCTAGTTAGGCCGAAGCAGAGATGAAGAATCAAGGAATGAGAAAATATATATTCTACGAAAGTGAATAGAAGGTTTATAAATCTGTGTTAGAAAGGGGAATACATAGCCCTATAAATATATGCTAGAAGACTTCTAATAAGGAAACAAGTTTCCTTATGACTACCTACTCAAAACCCTAAAACTCAAGGCTGCCTAATATATATAGATTCTATATTACTTATATATTCCATAACAATATGAAATGCTTAGCTGATTCCTACATATCATTTAATTTAATTTTAAGTGTTTTAACAGATAGATATTCTCTTTTAAATAGATTTAAATACAAGAAAATATACACCATTTCCTACATAATTGTGTTCCAGGTCCTAGCTTCTACTGTACATGGCAGATATGTAAATCATAATAATTTTTTTAAAAAACAGGAATAACGGAGAGCATCTTACCGCTAGAGAGGTGTCATTCCCTGTCAAGTGCAGCTTATATACAATACCATACTGGAAAATAAAAAATCTCAAACTCAATATTGTTTCCAGTATCCGGCCTCTCAATGTCTGAATATGCATCTGCACAAACAAATAAACTCATGCATCATAAACATCCTTTTTTCCATGTTATTGGGTTTTAAGAAGCCTGAAGAGATATAGAGGCACAAAGGGAAGCACAAGATAAGATATTTTAAAATCCAAAAAGATGAAGTAGACCCCAAAACATCAATGCAGTAATTTTAACACTGTCATATATCATAGAAAATAGAAAGGAAGTGGTTCCCTATATTGTTGTGAAGTAAAAGAGGAATGGAAATAAAACAATTGGGGGTTGGCAATTTAACATTAACAAAAAAAAAAAAAAAAAAAAAAAAAAAAAAAAAAAAAAAAAAAAAAACTGGGTTGGAAATATACTTCCACAAGAGGAAGATCTCCCCAGTCTTCACTCCATTCCCCTACTGAACCAACATAAGCTCGAACTGCTATAACTAATAATCACAAGTTCTGTAGAGGGTAAAAAATGAGATTCATTTACACTTGAGCAGTAAACTAGCCACAGTGAAGTACTGCACTGACAGAAACCAGACAAAAAGAAGAATTACACAAATCAACAAAAGCCATTTAATGGAATATTGGAATTAGCAGCGTATTCGCACAAGGATTAAAGGAAAAAGGATAATATCTCCTCATGCAGGGAAAGAGACAAATAAGTTGACATCAAAATAGATTACACAAGAATTTACCTGTTCTTCATCCCACCATGATTCCCAACTATTATCTCCCTTCACACCTACTCCCCCCTTGTATAAAAGCCAACTGGTCCAATCATCAAAATCCTCAACAGTCCTACCCATTAAAGGATTTAAAGATAAATTTAACATTTAGATTTAGGAAAAGTGTAGCAAAGCAATTGGTTAACATAATAAAAGAAACTGATCTATATAAAAAATGGGGCACTGGAGAGTAGAACATTACTTTTGCCATTCAAATCCAGATGGATTGAATATATAAGGAGCGAACAGCCATGATATAACAAGGAACCAACTGCTTAGAGTAAGTAGAATAAATGAACTGGCACCTCCTTTTGTGTATCCATATGCAATGTAAACTGTTAGAAGAAGAGCAACTTCTAACCTGTAGATTATTTGCATAACTATAATTAATAACTAATGACAAAGACATAGAGAAGAAACATTTTAAAAAAAGAAAAGAAAAGAATAAGGATTTGTTGCAATCAAAATGAACAACACTCACGCCTTGACAAAATGACTTCTAGAGTACAGTCTATAGTTCTCTGCAAACTTGATGTGTCGAACAACAAATCCTCGTCCAGTGGCACGGTACTAGAGGACAAACAGTATAACAGAAAAAGTCACGTGACTATCATATTACCATAATGTGTGTATTCAAAATATTCCCAGAAAATACTTTCATACCTTTGCACCTCCATGGAGAATAGTGCGCCCAAAATAATGAGTTCGGGTCCCTAATGAAAATGTGAAGAAGATAGAACAAAGTTGCATCTGCATTGTTATGAAGCTGAAAACAGCCTGCAATAATATACAACTCGGTAAAATTATATCTTTACAAAACATAAAAATCATTACAGAACTTTCTATCAAAAAAGGCAATTAGAAAGTAAATCATTGGATCTTTACACTTCAGACAATGACAAGCTACAACACAATTAAAATTTTGAAGGCATACCTTCAACAACCCTTTTTCAAGTATAAAGCCCATTATCATTGGAACTGCAGTGAAAATTCCTATCTGAACAAAAAATTGTGCATTTAGAACAGCATCCAATGCAGTGTTACCCAAAAATCTAGCTCGACGTGAAATTCCCTCATCAAGTCCAGAAAAAGCCTGTTTGAATCAAACAAAACCAAATACATGCTTTCAACAAAGGTAATGGCATTTGAAAGTACTCAAAAAAAAGCGGAAGAAAAAAGTGCAAAATAGATAAATAAATAATAATTGAAGGAGCAAAATTTTAGAAGGCTAGAATTTTAAAAACGAAATTAAAAAATATAAAAGAATAATGGTATTCATCAAAACAGTATTTATTCTAAGAAATTGTTATTTACTAATTAACAAACTTTATTATATAAAATGGTATATATATTTAGAACAACAAAATGAATTGTTGTATACTTGTATAGCAGCTATATGAAGTTGCCATTTGAAAAAGTTACACTTAACATTCTATCCACAGGTAACAAAACAACCTAGTTTCTCAAGTCATTGAAATTTCAAAGTTCAAAATGCTTATGTCCAGAATGCAAAGTTCTCATTTTGGTGGTGTTTTTAAAAAATTGTTTTTGAAATAATAATATTTGTGAAGTTTCTTCACCCCAAGAAGACTGCAGAAAATTGATATAGAAAACCCCTTATTTCAAAACTCTAGCATTTGCAACAAATATACAATGACCAACCACAGCATAATAGAAGAATGCACTATTAACGCAAGTCCTCTTCCCATCTAGGATTCAATTAAGTACAAGTAAGAATTCAATGATATGACAGAATGAGCCAATAGAACAGACCTTGTTCAAGTAAAGGTTTTAACTGAACATAGCAACTAACTAGTTGTATGCAGCATTTCAAGATAACAATTTAGACATGCATTTTTTTTTTCTTTTACTTGTGTAGATGTAGAGAAAGATATGGTTGTCTTATGACAAATTATAAACTTTTTTGTTTCACATTTCCCCTAGCTATATATAAATTCATGGAAATAAACTTACTTATGCCAAGAAAATAAGTTACGAAATAAGGTAAAGAACATATAATTGTG
Organism: Ipomoea nil; assembly: GCF_001879475.1. Taxonomy (NCBI): domain Eukaryota; kingdom Viridiplantae; phylum Streptophyta; class Magnoliopsida; order Solanales; family Convolvulaceae; genus Ipomoea; species Ipomoea nil. Next base: position 1,215,002 of record NW_017616947.1, read on the forward strand.
TTTACCAGATATGTTCTCCCATACAAGAAAATATAAACTGTAAGAACTGTCATCTGCATGCAACACAAGCAAAGTGAGATGATCTTGAGGAGGAACTCAAAACAACACAAAGCTTCGTACTAGGAAAGAAAGATACCATTGTACAAACATAGTATCCAACAGTCGTGAAAAAGAAGGAAAGCATCCTAAAGAAATCAAAGAGCTGGCCAAGCCTGTAAACATCCCTGCTCAGAACTTGCTCCCCATTACCACCAGCCACCTTGCCTTCAAATAAGGCTATCTGATTTAATCCAACATCCCTTCCCTTACCAACCTATATCCACAAAAATTACTATCAAAGCAACGAGAACAAATTCACCAATTACAATTGAAAGTATAATTTTGTTGAACCTGAATATAACTCACAAAAATAAAAATTGAGAACCTGAATATATTCATGATGAGTTATGTTGCCTTGCCGTAATGTAGAATTAAATCCTGCAGAATGTCAGCAAGTAAAAAAAGATGCAAACATGTATCCACCTCCCCGGCATTGAAAATAAATAAATGAATCACATAGAACAAAGGACAAACAGTATAGAATGAACTTCTTCACCTATATAAATTTAATAACCTACAGTACTTGAAATCCAAATTTAAATCCTTCAATTTATGTGGCAGTGCAATCTGGAAATGGGGGAACAGCTTGTCTATGGACTTCCAGGAAAAAATTGATTTTTATAGAAACAGTTGGAAAGAACCCATAACCGGCATGATCAGAGGGGGATTCAGATGTTGGCTGAAGCTCAACATAATTATCTCAGGACTCTGGAGCAGCAAAAGGAGGTGATACAAAATTCCTGATTCGTTCACAATTTGGTCAAAAGGAGGAAGAACAGCAAGAGTACGAGACTGCAGGAAATGGAGTTGGGTGAACAAAGGTACAGATATTGTTGAATAGTAGGGAGTCAAAGTTAGGGAATTTATTTTAGGAAAATATGTTAGGAATAATTGAGAGATTGAGGATGATTTTCAGTATCTCCTATGAATCAGTTTCTTGATTTTCAGTTACAAGGTGATATGTCTTCTGTTATTGCGTATAGAGCAAAAAAATTCTACTACTAAGAATGTTTTTCTCTCTAGAAAAGTTGATGAGGAAATTACGAAGGCTCTTTTCAAAATGAATCCGGATAAATCCCCTAGCCCCGATGGGATGAGTCCAGGTTTTTATCAAAATTACTGGGATATTCTGGGCACAGATATTGTCAAGTTCTGCGATCAATTTTTTCCAAAGTGGCAAGCTTCCAAGAGGCATCAATGAGACACAAATTGTGTTGATTCCTAGTAAGGCCAAACTTGAGTCTTTGAATGACATGAGACGTCTTATTGCTCTCTGCAATGTGTCGTACAAAATCGCAGCAAAAGTATTAGCCAACTATTTGAAGGATATCTTGGGAGAGCTTATTTCTGAAGCATAGAGTGCATTTGTCACGGGAAGATTAATTACAGACAACTTCATGATCGCCTCTGAAATTCAACACTATCTGAAAAGGAAAACACAGGGAAAAGCAGGCTTTGTATGGCTCTCAAACTGGACATGAGTAGGGCCAACAACATAGTGGAATGGAACCTCCTTTGTACTATCATGGCTAAGTTAGGCTTCAATGATAACTGGATAATTATCATACCCTTATGGAAGGTTTGGAGTTGGGGCCTAACCGCTATCACCCATCTTCTGTTTGCTAACCATTGCTTTATATTTTATAAGGCAAACTCCTTGGTATGTGATATTGTTGAAACCCTAGGTCCTTTTAGAAATAGGCCCATTAGGTTAATAGCATAATTCTATTTAAATAGTAGATGTTTGTACAGTTCTTTTGAGTTGAATACAATGAATCTTTCTACTATTCAACATGGTATCAGAGCCTAAACCTAAATAATACTCCCCCTTCCTTTCCTGCCGCCGCCGCCACCGGAGTTCACTGCCGCCGCTACTGTTTTTTGCTTTCGAACATCTGCCTGGTGGTTCTTCTCCCAAACCAAGACCACAGGCCTCATCGGAGCCTCGTCGCAAGCCAAAGCCCGATGTCTGGTCGCCGTCTTCCGCCGCACGCGCCACCGCCGTCGCCGAGACCCGCCACTGTTTTCCGGCCAGATCTGCCTGTACCGACCTCCGATCGCGACGACGTTGCCACCGTTGGATTCGTCTCGAGGAAACGCTTCAGACTGTGTTTTCCGTTTCCTCATCTCTGCCGGTCAACTCGCCGGTCAACGGTCAACCCGCCGATCAACTCGCCAGTCAACGGTCAACTTGCCGGTCAACCATCCTTTGAGGCAGTTTTTCCCTTTCCTTTTGAATAATATTATGGCTTCATCTCTCGCCGTTGGTACCTCTTCTTTGTTGTGTCTTTCTCAAGCTAGTAACACAAATACTTGGATTCTAGACACAGGTGCATCAGACCATATTTCTAGTAACCTATCCCTTATGACTAATGTCACAAAGTCTAAGACTTTGCTCATGGTTACCTTAGCTAATGGCAATCAAACACCAGCTACCGGTGTTGGTCAGGCTCATCCTATGCCATCTTTCCCTTTAAAATCAGTTTTATATGTTCGTAATAGCCCTTTCAATCTTATCTCTGTGAGTAAAATCACCCGTACCCTTAATTGTTCTGTAACCTTTTGTGCGAATTCAGTTGTTGTGCAGGACCGTAGTACGGGGAAGGTGATTGGCACTGGAATTGAGTCACATGGCCTCTATTACCTCCGTGGTGGTGATCTTGCTACCTATGCTTCTACAGATTCTCACTTGCTTCTCCATAGTCGTTTGGGCCACCCTAGTCTCTCCAAACTTCGACGGATGGTTCCAGATTTATCTATAGAGTCATTAGATTGTGAGTCGTGTCACCTTGGAAAGCAATCATGTAAGTCCTTTCCACGGAGAGTCAATAATCGGGCTGCGTCTCTTTTTGATTTAGTTCATACTGATGTTTGGGGTCCCTGTCGTGTCAATTCTGCTTTGGGGTTTCGTTACTTTGTCTTAGCTCTGTGGTATGTGAGTTTGGTATGACTAGAAGTGAAGTTGATCATTCTGTTTTCTATCGTCATTCTAATGGGAAATGCATATACCTTGTAGTATATGTGGATGACATTGTTATTACAGGGATTGATAAGAGGGCATATCTCAGTTGAAAGAGTATCTCTTCAGTCGATTTCAGACTAAGGATTTGGGTAAGCTGAAATACTTTCTTGGAATTGAAGTGGCCCAGTCTAGTAGTGGTATTGTCATTTCTCAAAGAAAGTATGCATTGGATATTTTAAAAGAAACTGGCATGTTGGATTGTAGACCGGTGGATAATCCAATGGATCCGAATGTTAAACTCTTACCAGGACAGGGGGAGCCATTACTTGACTGAGAACGATATAGGAGACTAATTGGAAAATTGAATTATCTCACAATCACACGACCAGATATCTCTTTTGCAGTTAGTGTGTTGAGTCAGTTTCTTGAGAATCCTTGTGATACTCATTGGGATGCTGCTGTTCGGGTTCTAAGGTATATCAAGAGAGCACCAGGACAAGGTTTACTATATGAAGATAGAGGACATACTCAGGTTGTTGGGTATTCTGATGCAGATTGGGCTGGTTGTCCGTTTGACCGGCGCTCTACTTCGGGTTATTGTGTGGTAATCTCATATCTTGGAAAAGTAAGAAGCAAGATGTTGTTGCCAGGTCCAGTGCTGAAGCTGAATACCGAGCCATGGCCCTTGCCACGTGTGAGCTTATGTGGTTGAAGCACTTACTACAAGAGTTGCAATGTGGCAAGGTTGCTCAAATGACATTGATATGTGACAACCAAGCAGCTCTACATATCGCCTCAAATCCAGTTTATCATGAGAGAACCAAACACATTGAGGTTGATTGTCACTTCATTAGAGAGAAGATTGTGTCAGGGTGTATCAAAACAAGCTTTGTCAACTCTGCAGATCAATTGGCTGATATTTTGACAAAACCCCTTAGAGCTCCTAGGGTTGAGTATATTTGTAACAAGCTTGGAGCATATGATTTATACTCTCCAACTTGAGGGGGAGTGTTGAAACCCTAGGTCCTTTTAGAAATAGGCCCATTAGGTTAATAGCATATTCCTATTTAAATAATAGATGTTAGTTCTTTTGAGTGAATACAATGAATCTTTCTACTATTAAACAGATATTTTAAAGCACATACCAAGTTTACCGCCGCTTTGGGACAGACAATAAATTATGCTAAATCCTCAATCTCGTAGCCAAAATGTAGGAGAAGACACACAGTGAAGTGAAGGGTAGGCATTTAGGTTTGCCTTCACTGGTGGGGAGAAATAAGAGTGAAATCATGGTGTTCATATACAGGACAAAGTGATTGGTCGGATTCAAGTTGAAAACACAAATATGTATAGGGAGATCCTCTTTAAAAATGTTATACAAGATATCCCCACATTTGCAATGAGTGTGTTTCTTCTTCCTAAGGAGTTTATGTAGACAGATTGAGGGAGCTATAAAATCCCTACTGGTGGGGGAGCAAGTGGGGTAGGGAATTGCTAAACGACTTTGCATCATCTTTGCTACCCAATGAAATTAGGAAGCTTGCAGAATTGAACATGTCCATGTTACAGGAAGCAAGGCTGGACATTCATCCAAAATCCAAACTCTCTGGTTCCAAAAGTATTTAAAGCAACATATTTCCCAAGAACTTATTTGGAAGCAACACTTGGTAGCAACCCCATTCTCTTTCTGATGTAATCAGTTCTGATGTATTAAATTAATTCATTTCTGTTTTTGGTTTCAAAAAAATTAAAAAATACCTGCATAAATATCTTCACTGATGTTTATAACACGTGATGCTTTACTAATGCCACCTCGAGTAATATGAAAAATTCGGTCAAAAACATCAGGATGTCCATAGTGCATTCGGACCCTGCAAAATCAAACTTATCACAATTGAATACTCTCCTAATAAGTTTCATATGTATATATATATATATATATATATATATATATATATATATATATATATATATATATATATATATATAATCAATTAAAACATACATTGCAGACTAGAGAGTGCATTGGATGCAAATAAAAGGCCAAGGGATAAAGAAGCAAAGCTAACTAATATTAACCTAAAATTGCTTGTTTTTTATTATCTCGGTTAAGAGTCCCACATCTATAAAATAAGAGAGAACATATAAGTTTATAAGGTCGTGGGTTAGACTAGCTAATTGGTTGGATTCAATCTTTTAGTGTGGTTTGGCCCATGTGCATTATAGCCCAGTTGAGTGACCATGGCCCAATCTTAAATTATAACATGGTATCAGAGCCTGTTCGGTCCACTTTGGGTTCACCCGGTTATAGGTATTGGTGGCGTCCAAGCTTAAACCCGCTTGTTCGGTCCACTTTAGTGGCGTCCAGAGCTTTCGTTTCAGGGGGAAGGGTCTGGTCCAATTTCACTTGAGGGGGAGTGTTAAGAGAGGGGGAAGGGTCTGGTCCAATTTCACTTGAGGGGGAGTGTTAAGAGTCCCACATCTATAAAATAAGAGAAAACATATGGGTTTATAAGGCCATGGGTTAGACTAGCTAATTGGTTGGATTCAATCTTTTAGTGTGGTTTGGCCCATGTGCATTATAGCCCAGTTGAGTGACCATGGCCCAATCTTAAATTATAACAATCTCTCATAACCGGTTGACAAATAATATTCAGCCAAATAAAGTATGGGTTAAAACAAAAAACAATACAGACATTGTTTCTAGTGGCATCCCTTGAAATTTTTGGAGTACCACACTAACTAAGTATAAAAGGATATCAACTTCACTGTTCTAGTTAGATTTGAATAGGTATATGAGGTTTTAAAGTATAGGTAGTAGATTACAAGCTGTACACAGCCGCAAAAGAAATCACAATCCTAAGTAATATGGCATTTCCCTGTTGGGAGTATAGGGAGACTCGAATGATGGAAAAGGAGAAATGAATACACCATAATTGTAGTGGACTGCAGAAAATTTTCCACCTCAATGATGAATGTTTTAATTTTTACCAAAAAGGAACTTCACACATTGAGTCATTGAGACACTCACAAATAAAATCAAACCCACAGAACATCCTTTAAAATACTAAAGAGGACTCAGTGAAAAATAGTCAGTTGCTTGGCACAAGTGAAGCCACACATTCGAAAGGATTTGTATAGTGGGTGACAGGGAAGGGCAGTGTTGGGATTTGATAAAATACAGGTAAACAATACAAAATTAATTAAGAAATTAAATGTGATGCATTTGCACTGCATTGCTCCTGGAAACTACTATCACATGCCCAGTAAATTAATTTATTTCTAGATTTAAAAGAACTTACTTGAGAGGCTTAGCCAAAACCCGTTGTCCCAATGTCACAAAGCTGGTCTCTTGGTTGGACATGAACATTGCTAACGATGAGACACTGCGTGGCCAATAGCAGTTACAAATTGTAGTAGCAAAAATTATAAAACAGATCACAGTATTCCTAGGCATAATTTATTATAAAAGTATAAAATAAATAAATAAATCAAGCAGACCTTCCTGTGAATACATGCTCCCTTACACCAAGTATGGTGGGTGGCCGAAGTCCATGATTTTCATGGAATTCTGCAAGAAGGTTCCTCATCTTCATTGCCTCCTCAAGGTAGTTATCCTGGTTGAAACAAGGAATATTTATGACGAGGAGAAAGAAATAGATAAAGACAGCAGCACAAAAATCTTGATGAAATGAAGTAGAAACATGATACACTGCATAAGTGATAAGTCAACTCAAATCCTCAAACCCAGCTTAGTTGAGACTACAAAATACAATTGGGAAAAACTTAATAAAGCAGATTATTAAGAATATAGCTTACACGATCCACTTTTTCTGTCTGGCAAAGAAAATGGATCGTGGATTTTAGAACACTTCTTTACATTATTCAAGCCAAAATTAAAATACAACTTAGGATTTGATGTGGATTATGCACTATCCATAATAACAAACCATAATCATACTTAAAAATCATAAGCTTTAGCAAATGAGGATGTAGTCTGTTTGGGTTCTATTTATCCATTCAATTTTCTTTAGCAGTAACTTTGATATAACCCCTTCTACTGGCATGTCTTTCATAGTTTCATAACAATGTTTACCTAAAAATGTTATGGTATAACGCCTTTTGTTTACTTCCTCCTACAACTCCCACAATAATGTTTTCATTCATCATTTTTGGGCCAAAGCAGCTTCAAATACACAATCCATGAATATTACCATGTGGCACATGTCCAAACAATCATACTTGATAATTTATCATTTTATTTTTAAAACCATATGAACGGTAATCAAATGGAATGTATTCATCTAGGTTACATGAACAGTAATAGGTACCAAAAATGCTAAATCAGACACAACATGCATAAAACACTCCTTGAATAAACATCACACTTCAAAAATGGAAGAAAAAATTCACGCAAGTATAAACCAAGGCCTCTTTTGAAAGGGGAAAAAAATTAAGGTTATGCAAATGCATTGACCAGCTTTTCATAAACTACATCTGGTTAAAATGGCCAATAAATATTGGAGTATAATTTATTAGTACATATGAATTATGAATTCTAACATATATAAACACATAAATAGGTACAATTTACGTTTTTACAGTTATGCATATGACATAGTATCAATGTTCTCATACAGTGATTTTCTGCTAATATGATTTTGGATGGAGATTTTCATTCCAATACATCAGTGTCATCTTTGCATTTGTTATTGCCTTACTGCCTAACACTCTGCCATAGCCGTAGAGCCAAGTCGAGCAAAGATTAGAATTTTAAGGTCATTTTCATAAGTTTTGTAATTAATTAATAGAAGAAAGATACAGACAACACCATCTCAAAATGCAGATGTAACATGTAATCACCTGATTCATGTCAATTGTTTGAATAGCTTCCCCACGGGTAAAAATTATGGCATGGTTTTGGTTTTCTGGCTTTCCTTCCCCTAGCTTTGGATCTCCTGGTAGTTTAACTGAGTATATTTCCTACAGCAAATGCAATGAAATTAAATCCAGAATAATGGCCACCGTGGCAACAGAATGGTTGTCCACTAGGCAACAAAAGCCTACAATGGCAAGGTAAATGGACAGAAAATATCCTCAAGAATTTCAGCACACGTTACATACTCATGAACAGGACTGCAGTAGATATTAAAGAAACTAGAATTGCTACATCATGTCCATTCAAATATCACTAAATACAAATGATGATGTAATTCAAATCAAGCAATTATGCACACACACACACAAACAACATGGATTTTTACCTAGCCAGATGCCCATTAAAACATTATCCTAAGGCTTCGTTTGAAGATAAAGCAAACACAAGCAAAAAAACGGCAGTATGATCAGGGAGATCACCTGATATACAATAATAATTAAGTGAATAATAAATATGAGAAAAGCATACTTCAATTTGAGGGAGAAGAAAAGAGAAAGAGAAGGAATGAAAATGAAACTTAAGGAGGAAATCAGGAATGGATCTATTAGATTCAACTGTCTTCATAGTTCCATTGCCATTGATGTGCACTAAAATTTCAAACTAAAGACTAGGACTGCATTTCACAATGATTCCATGTTCAGAAATCTCCAACACACCCTTACTCCTCTACTTTCCAAATTGTTCCACATTCAGATCAAAATAACGTCCATCCACTTGTTGTGATCCTACCCGTTTGGCTTCTTTTATTTGGGCTTACTTGTATTTTGTTTGCCACCTTTATTATCAAATGTCGAAATAACGTCCATCCACTTGTTGTGATCCTACCTGTCTGGCTTCTTTTATTTGCCATGTTTTAGGCTTACTTGTATTTTGTTTGCCACCTTTATTATTGTTGGTGGCTCCTAATTTTGTGGACTTCCCTCTTGGACCGGGGTATGCCCCGAGTACTTGTATTCTTTGAGTTAATACTATAATTTACGATTACCCAAAATATATTCCAATGCATGAATACAGAACACAGCACCTAGAAGTATTTGAAAATAATTGCATACCTGATCTTTACCGTGTGCATCAGCCTTAACAAGTTTCGAATAGAATTCCTTTGAAGCTCCAGCATTTTCTTCCACATGTATAAAAGCGACTCTAAGTGCTTCATTCCTAGAAGTAAGAATATATCACTAGATATTAGAATTTCAAATTATACAAACGCTATAGCTTGGAAGCCAAGTAGTTCTTTCATGTTAGTAACTGTTTCAAAAACTAGTTCTAACTTTCTAGTTTTTCATCAACAAATGTTTAACCTTCAATATGAAATGAACTAGTAACAATTTAAAAGAAACTGTTATATGTTTAAAAAAAAAAAAAAAAAAAAAAAATATTTTATTCATTGTGATAAACTTAGAAACAGTCCTATTACATTTCTTAGTAGTACTTAACAATTTTAGCATAAAAGAAACTCATATACCGATCACGCAAGTATTTTATTCATTGTGATAGACTTAGTAACAGTCCGGTAACATTATTTATTAGTACGTTATTCAATTTTGAATCTGATATAGACAACCATATCACAATGGTAATAGTCTGTCATAAAGGTGGAAATTTTTAGTCAAGGCAGTTTGATTAGTATCACATTTTATATAAAATTTCGTGTTTCTTGAATGGACTTCAAAAAAGTTGTGGTTTGCTATTAAAGAGCTAAGTAGATAGTCATAACAATCAAATATAACCAAATCAGTAATGCAAAATAAACTACTATACTATAATATTTCAACAAAGGAAAAAGTAGCAAAAATAGTAATTAGTCATTTATAAACCTTTGTAACAATAGAGAAATATCAGCTGCCTCTGGAGCCTTTTTTTGCTTCTGCTGCCCATAAATCTGGCATGAAACCACGTAAGTGAACTTTAAATCAGCTTGCGCTCTTGCTTCAGGTGACAACTCAAAACTCTGTGTTGTGGGAAAATTCGTCTGGGAATAAACCCCCGCTGTATAGAGAAGAAAAATAATTTTAAGATTAAGATTGTTTAAACAGCATAATAAAGAGAACTAAATAATAGAAGATCAAAAAAAAAAAAAAAAAAAAAAAAAAAAAAAAAAAGCAAGAACCTCCCAGTGGTCTCCTTTCCATAAAACTCTGCAGCATTAAAGCCCTCCTATAATACATCATACCACGTACTGTGAATAAAAGCCAAGGAGAAAACATAATTCTGAAGGTTAGTAAGAATAATAGTTAACCTAAAGGCATGTGGAAGAATCAAATCAGGAAAAAAAAAAAAAAAAAACACCTGTCCTAGCAAGAGTTTGGCCCCGATAAGAGGCCCAAAACCGAAGCTCTAAAGCATCACTTGAGCTTTCTTGAAAAACTTCACCATCTGAGCTATCACCTCGACCAATCCGCTCCAAAAAATTTACCCATTCATCTGAAATTATGTATCCAACATAAGCATTAACAATGTCATAATTCGAGAGATACAAATAAAAACGTATTGTTCAGCCTTAAAATGCTAGCCTAGATTGATACAACATTATGCAAAAAGAATAGTGGGGACCAACTGAACAGCCTAAATATATGTTATGTGGTAATGCAAGAATGTAAGTAAAGAGAAGACGTAACAAACATGAGAACCCAAATAATACATGCACAAAGTGAAAGACTAGAACAACAAAGAGCAAATAAGAAGTTCATCATCACATACCTGGAAATATTTTCTGCAGATAGAAGAGTATAGATATACCATCCTCATTTTCACTCCGCAACTCAGAAGAACTATAAAGCACTGTTTCACTATAGTAAGGTGTGAAGACACTGTTTTCAACCATTTGCACACAAAGACAATTATTAGATATGTAGTTTTGTCTACGTATGGACAAGTTAAAACTCAAGCAAATCTTATGAAGCAAACAAATGCAAAAACAGGTTAGTAAATGAATAACACAAGAAAGGCAGCATTGCAAAAACAGATTAGTAAATGAATAATACCAGAATGGCATCATTTGAAAAACTGGCTTCGCTGGAGGCATGTCCATAAATAAAGAATTTGTGAAAAATTCCAATCTTCTTCTTGCTTCAAGGTTACTGGGTATGTTAGCAGCAGAATCCTTTACAGTGAAGAGAAGGTACAACCTTTTAACTTGCTCCTTCTGCAATAAAGAAATAGGAATAAAAAACTTCAGCATATCAGAAACATCCTTACTGACCCAGCTAAAGTATGTATTATAGCAGCAACAAAATGACAAATTACAAAGGCAAAGTTAAAATCTTACAGTTTCAGGATCCTTTGGCCACTGCATCCTAGAAAACAGTCGTCCCTCATTTCTTGCCCTTGCCAATATGTTCCATGTATCAAGCTGCTCCCTGAGATACAGAACATGTGTTAACTCTTAAAAACTACTAGTAGTCAATCAAAATAATACTACAAAGGAATCATCTCCACAGAAAGTACCTCAAGCCAGGCGCTAGCAGATCATGTGTAACAACCTCATACAGTTCATACATGGCTTTGGGAGCACCTTTTGCAAGTTCAGGAGTTTCATTTCGACTCTGAAATAGTATTTCAACATTCATAAGAAAAAATTGAACTGCCAGAACCATTTATGAAAAGTACTGCTCATTTAAGAAAAGAAGCAACAAATTCAATGCCAGAATAATATAAGAAAGAATTATGCATGACCAATTTGTGAAATAAACTGTATCTTTAAAGAGAAAAAAACTTAAATGTTAATTTAGTAGCCATTTTCATAAGAACATATCAGCACATGCAAATACAATGCTCCTCCAAAAAAAAAAAAAAAATGACCAGAGGCAGCAAAGAGAATTACATGAACTGGGAACAAACAGAATAAAATTGGAGGTGCATCCATTGAAGTAACTATCATTCAAAAGGAATAGTGTTCTTGAAAGCCCACATTACACCAATAAAATAAACTGCGGCTGAATTTTAAGACCATATAAAGCCTTTGATCTCCAGGAAAGGACTATGCCCAAAGTAATTTCTATACTAAGCTGTAGCTTAGTGGTAGGTAAGCAACACCCTTTCACAGGCAACAGAAGTCTTAGTTTCAAACACCACCTCCCCCATTCCCAATCAAATGTACCCAAAAAAATCCCAAGCCATCCCTAAGTCAAATAATCCTCCTTGTTAGAATCTAAGATTGGGCTGAGGTCTCTCAATTGGGTTGTAATGCACATGGGCCAAACCACACTAAAAGATCGAATCCAATCAACTAGCTAGTCTAACCTATGGCCTTATAAACCCATATGTTTCTCTCTTATTTTTCAATGTGAACTCTTAACACTCCTATAATGGGTAAACAGGGGAAATCTAACTGGACTTTGCGATACAATGGCCAGAAACGGTCACAAAATAGATAGGGAATTTCACTTTTCACCCCATTAAGAACCTAGAGTAAAAGTGTCTTTTCCAACCCTGTTTCTTTATCCATTAATTAACGTGAAAAGAATCAGAAATTGGACCACTTTAATTGGCCAACTCTTTCAAACAAGGAATACTAAGCACAAGTGAAAACAAATAATCCATATAAAGAAATAACATTTCTAACAGGCATATAATCAAAAGGGAAAGGGACAGTTACCAAAAGTCCAGTCAGTGCTGCCAGTTTTGACAATACATTAGGGAGTTTTGTAAGTGTCAAAGTTGTGAAAATGGAACCTTCTGAAAGACTAGTGTTGATCTCCCGGTATATTCTTTCAACCCTGATAAGAAGAGAGCACAGAAGAAATAACCTCAGAACTTGAAATACTCTCTCAAATTAGATGGTAAATAATGACAGAGATTTGACTCATGGAATTGGTCTGAAATGGAAAAGTACTCTCAAGAATAAGCCTATTCCACATTTCCACCGTATGTTAACTCTTTACTATAAGAGTAGTATTACCAGGATGAGTTATTTCCCTTACTTGGGGAGGGGTTGATATTAGGTTGATCCTAAGAACTCAAGAATTCTCATATAATAATTCAATTCTCCTCATTCAATTAAAGCATAAATAAATAAATATTATGCATGTTAGTGTGTGTATCATCCATCATATACACACGCACACACACACAAACATACTTACAAATATCTAACTATATATTTATTTATGTGTGTGTATACATATACATACATATTTATTTATATATTTAAATATGTAATAATTGTGATAGGGGTATTTTTGTCTTTAGAATGATTATTCCATTTCTATTCCTTAAACCAACCAAACACTATTAGAATTCCTAAAGTTCCTCCAATGAAACAAACAATGAAATAAGATTTCTATTCCTAGTCTATTTTCATTCCATATGCAATAGGATTTCTATTCCCTCAAAATATCATTCCATGAACCAAGCTATAAAATTTCACTTATTAAATACAAAAGATAGAGGAATCGCACCAAAGCCTCCCTTCTCCATCAACTAGAGAATATAAAATCTTTTCAATACTGTAATAACACTCCTGAACAGCATAGGCCATGTATTCATCCTTGCATATTCTGCTCCAAAGATCAGCTTGGGTATCTTTGCAATCTAAAGCTAAGTCAATTGCCAGCAAGATCTGAAATAGTAGTTTTCATTATGCAGAGAATTCCAAATAATAATTGCTGAACTATTAGGCAACCAAAAGAAAAAGCCTTAGCAGCTACTACCTTACTACTGAGTAGGAAAAGTGGCCATTGAACTAGACTAAGACTTCCAGTGTTGCTGGGCATTGAAAGCAAATCCATTTCTCTAACAAAATACAGCACATAAAGAATAAGTTTTGAATTTAAGACAATTCTGAGAAAAAGATTCATATGAGGAACACATAGATCTATAGAAAGAAGGCTTAGGCAGCAGTCACTTACCTATTACTAATAAAATCTTCTTCGCGCAAGCTTTTGATGATCTCATTCCAAGATGGAGAAAACAACGCTGCATATGCCTTGCTGTTATCTTGAGAACTCTGTAAACACAATGTATAAAAGAAACAATTTATTTCCGATGTACCCAAAAAATAAAAGAACCATAAAGTGTGGAGGCTACCAAATCTCCCAGACCAAATAATAACAATAACAAAAGACAACTAAAAAGATAAAAGGAAATTGAAAAACTACAAGGATGAAGAAAGTAAAAGGCCAGACCTGTGAGGATTGTCCATCAAAAGGCATCCTGTAAAATCACAAGTAAAATGTTTCACTATATAGACTGGATATCAAGAACACACTTCTCTCAAAGATAAATATGTAGCATTTAAAGTGACCAGAATGAGAAGAGTACCACAAAGTGAATTCATTGCAAAAGGATGTACTACCTACTGCTGATTCTATTATTTCATAATAACCATCACCATAAATATAAACCAAAAAAAACACAAAAAAAAAAAACAAAAAAAAACAAAAAACAAAAAAAACAAAAAAAGTAGCATCTACTCTTATCCTAAAATTCTTAATAACCCTTCTGTCATTAGAACAACCCACAATCGAGATAACAAAGTAAAAAGCATAATGAAGCAAACTGAGATGTTGGACAAGAAAATACTTTATGCACTTTCCAACAATGCATTTAGTCAACAGGGGGAGTTCTAATTGGGAAGAGGCAGAAACAATTAAACAACTATCAAGTTAGTCAATCTCAAGATGATGATTACCTCTTTGCCTCAGGAGACACAAGATTATTGACAAATGCTTCAGGAAAGCTCTCAAAACGTTTATGAACCATTGCAATCGAACGTATCTGGGTAAAACCAATTTTGGACAAACTTCAACTCACGTAAGCATAAAAAACAAACAAACTCAAAAAAAAAAATAATAATAACAGTGAACTGCCGCTAATTTCTGAAATAGGTGAGAGCAATTTAAACCTCTCCTAACCGAGCCCGTGCTCCAATTACACCACCAACAATGGCAGATAGCAGAGTGTACCATATGTGAATATCCATGAGATAAATCTAGAGAAATAGAGAAAATCAGTGCTTGATAATGTGTATATAGTATATACATGAAAGAAGATTCAAGATCAAACTGGAAGAAACAGAAGAAAGAAAAAAATGAATCCACATTGTCATGGAGAATTATTAGGATAACAGTGCCAAGCATTGTAGACTTGTAGTACTTGAAACCATTACTATTAAAAGGAACGAAAATTAGGCTATTAAATTCTGATAAAAAGTAAGGATTCAAGACAAACCAAAAGCATGATAGGCATTAAAATTATTTGAATTAAGATATGATATACTCCAAAATTGTGATTCTTTGACTAACATCATTCACGTCAATGATGACGCACCTGGTACCAATTACATGTGGATAACAATAATGTCAGAAAAACCCCAAAATATAGATAATGGTACAACTATCACAGGACCAATGTTCAATACACTAATGTTGTATGATATTCTAAAAGTTGTAAATTTCTCTGCATTTAGGGATTTTGTTCTAGAATTGTTGCTACCTATACCATTTTTTTTTATGCCATCTTAGCTAAAGTATAATAGATGCCAAACAAAAATTTCTTCCAGGACAGAGGCCTTTAAAAGTTATGTCAAGGTAAGAAATATATTTTATAGACTAAAAATTACACATACAAACTAAGAAAAAGTCAGTCTAACAGAATGTAGCAAACCAATCCATAACAATCACTTACAGCAATAACAGGAGCCCACAAGCTGAGAATGGTCAATGCATTATTATTATCTGCCATTAGAAACACAAGTTATCAGGTTTCATTTTTATATCCGAAATGTTTCATAACTAGAAATAGGAGGTACAAAACAGGTAATAACTGTTCATGCTTACAGTGAAGAAGCTTTAGTTAAAAAGAAAAACAAACAACACCCTAAGATAGAAATATCTGACACACTGTGCACACTCCATTTATTTTTCCTAACCCCCAAATTCAATAGATAACATATATTCACTTTTAATGTATATGTTTTTAGTTTAATTAATTAGAAGCAACACCAATTCATTATGAATGCTGCATTCAAACAATGTACAACGGTATTTGCAGGTGCTAAAGGACATCACTGGATGTCACAGAACCCCAATATGGTTTGATTGGTTTCTATTTGGATACAAGGTAAATGCATTTTACAGATCCATTATAATACAAAAGAGTATTAAAATATCAAACTATCTCAACAGCAGAACACATCTGAGAAGTTTTGTTCCAATGCAATTGATGCTTTGTATCTGCATCAAAGAATAGGGCAAGAACAGGCATTTGTTTCTCTAAAGATTACTTGTTACCAAGCTATGTTTTACAGCATAATACTTTATGACAGTCTAGGATGGCTTTTGTTATTTGGAATATGATGTATTTTACTAAAAAGTACCAAAATGAAGTGCAACTTACTCTTTGACACAAAATCATGCCATGAGTACTGCAACGAAGGAAGATGTATAATTATCCTAGTAGGCTCAACCAAGGGTTTAATCTGCAATCATTAATTGACAAGTACATAATATGTAAGGATCTCAAAAATCAAGCAAAGACACCAGTTGCAGGGAAAATGTAGTGACTTGCCTGAAGGAAGTAAGCAAAAGTAAATTTGCAAATGAAGATCACCAACCAGTAGAGCACGTACCTGCAGCAATAAAATACAATTTAAACAGATAAAACAAAAATGTAGACAACACAAAAGTTGCCCCAAGATCAATATCAGAATACCGAGTAACACACAAAAATCACACTATAAAGGATCAAAGAAATTCAGTTTACAATCCCTTATAATGCACACAAATGAGGCTTTACATGCATAATATCAGAAAAAATCACCAGAAATCAGACACAGAAAAACATTGGCAATGATAGTGAGGTATCTAGGATCATAAATGTCATTTTACGAAAGAAATTTCAGAAACTTGTAACAAAGATGCACACAAAATTATAGATAACCAAGCACATATTTTCTGACAATGAAGCACCTTGGACTGAAGGAATATGGCAAAACACAGTAAACCCACACAAATCCAAATAGCTCTAAACTTGTATTTCCACACTTGTCAAACTTCATATTAAATCTGTAGCATAATCTGGAAAGTTTGGTTCCTTACTGCAACTGAACTTTTTTCATTAAGGGTCCATTCCAAGTAAATTCTTGATTATGACAGAATGTTTAAGCTTATTATTAATCTAACCCTCAATGTTTTAAAAATTTTCAATTTGATTCTTAAAGTTATAATTTGTTTTTAGTTTAATACCCATTTCTACATTCCACTACAAAATAAAACAATGGGCAATTGGCTTTACTTTTCCTCTCAGTGGGGTCAGTTATTGTCATTTAATATCCAAACAGCCCAATGAAAGTGACACACTAAACACATATTTTGAACAAATTAGCAGATACCAATTTCATATAAATGATTTAGACAATATACACATAAAAGACTAAACTAATATCAAATTAATGACAAGCTAATACCCCCGCCCCCCACCCCCAAAAAAAACCTCAGGTTTGTGCTACTTCCCAGTCCCAAATTCTTTCTTCTTTTTCCTTTATTGGAAATTAGAAATGGAAACAAGAAGAGACAACCTTTTAATGTAAACTAAAAGAATTCTACAAATATGTAGTAAGGTTCAGAGCTCATTTCAACTACAACCTTCACTAAGGGCACGGTTGGTTCACGGAAAATATTTTAAGGGAAGTGGAATTGAAATTCCATGGAAAAACAATTACTAGGAAGATGAATTTCATTATTTGGTTGGTGGAAATAGAATTACTGGGAATACTAATTCTATTGTTTGGTTAGATTTGGAATTGTAAGGAATAACGAATATAAAGACCTATATGCCCCTACAAATTAATAAGAGTAATATAATTAAGAAAGAAAACAAGGGTAAAATAGTCAAACCATATCACTTTTTCTTCCCATCTTCCATGGAAATCAAAATCCTTGGTCCAACCAAGGATTTTGTTATTCTCAAATTTGAGGAATTTGAGAATAAATTCCATGAACCAAACACCAAAAAACAACATTTTCCTCCACTTTAAGGAAAATATTTTCCTTTGGAAAACATTTTCCATGAACCAAACATCCCCTAACAGAGCTAAGCAGCCTACTAATTACAACTACATTCTTACATGTATAAACTAATTACTTGTACCCTGCTGCCTTAACAACCATTGTTGTAAAGATGGACTTTCTAGGCAAGATGCTACCGACCGCCTAGTCAACTAGGCGATGAGTGTGTGTGTGTGTGACTGTGTGTGTGTATATATAAGGGCAGAAGCCAAGAAGAAAGAATGGCCAACCGGCCAAGAAAGAAGAACAGGAAGAAAGAAAGAATGGCCAGTCGGCCAAGAAAAAAGAAATGGAAGGAAGAAAAAAGAATGGCTAGTTGGCCAAGAAGGAAGAAGAATGAAGAAAGAAGAGGCTACCTAAGAGGGCAGAGTCAGCGCTGCGAGGCTACAAGGCCACGAGGGCAGACGAATAACTGGAGGTTCGAAGTCAAACAAGGCAGAAGCGTTTGGCTAGGGCTTGAGAGTGTTCTCAATTTTAATCGCCATTTTTTTCTTTAAAAGAAACAAAAAACATAAAAAAAAAAAATTAAAAAAAAAAAAAAAAAAAAAAAACAGTTCGGACCTGGGTTAGGCATCTGAGGCGTCGCCTGGACGCCTAAAGCCCTAAACGACGCCGGAGCTCGCCTCACCTGTTTTAGGCTAGGCAAGCTCGTTAGGCGTCGGGTCTTTGTTTCCTAATTCTTTTTCTTTTTTTTTTTATTTTTTGAAAAGTACATATTTTCCTACATTGTCAAAGTGCCCAACTTTTTCTATTCAAGTGACGGTTTAATCTGTGAATTCTTATTCCGGTTTTTTATCCAATATCAAGAACCATAACTGAACCTTTGAAGCCGGTTATGACTATTGTTCGGTTTGCTTTTGGATCTCCCAATAACATCATCTCATAAAAATTCTACTATTTTTGTTCTTAATACTTTTACTTTACCCTCATTACCACTCCAAAGTGATAGTAGATAACTTTTGATCACTCACCTAGAGGCTAGGAATACATAATTTACTGCTAAGAAAAATTATTTTCATAAGAATTTGGGCTAGGAGAAGAGTGAAAACTCCATGGAATGACTGCTAAGGAGTCTGTCCGAGTTCAAAGACAGCCTTGATTGAACAGAACAATAGTTTCATTGTCGAAAGGAAACCATTTTTTAATTAAAATAGTACAGTACAGTAATTAACATAAAGTGTATCTTCATGAAGAATTTTTTGAACAAGTAACAGTGCAAAAAAATTGAAATTTGAGAAGAGAGAGGACAAACTTTATATAGTCTGTGCTCTTCTCAACTAGGCCACGGCCAACAAAATATCGCTCCTGAAAAGAATTAATAATTCATTACTTGAAATTGTTCACGAGAAGTAAGGAGACAGTTTAAATGTTGCATGATGAAGAAAGCTACCTGATAAATCCACTTAAAAAATTGAAAGAATGATTGATCAGACATTTCCGAAAGAGTATGAGTAGCAGGGAACTTGGTTAGTAGCGCAAACACTATACGTATGCCTGCATATACACCCAATGCAAGGACGTATATGCGAAAATATAATGAGTCTGAGTTGTTTCTATTCCTTTCCTCTAAAAGCTTCCTGTAATTGCACAGCATCATAAAATAGTGTTAGCTTTCTTAGAGATGCCATTTAAGAACCTATGATTGAAGGTTAAAGACTCACAGATAAACATAGGTCACAAATGCTGAGGCAAAACCAGTCCAGAAAAACCTTATAACAAGTCTTGATATAGCCATGCCTCTTGCTGTACTATAAGCTCCAAACATAAGGAGAACATCTAAACAGCCTAGACAGACAACAAACAGAACAGTGAAAAGATGATGAAGAAGAAAATGAAGTAAGAAAATCATGTTTCACGTTTTATCACTCCATGATAAATTAGGACAACTTACTCTCTGTGAAATTCATAATTGCAAACGTTGGACCAACACTAAGCAGTGTTTTAAATGTGTAGAGATTTATTTTCTGATCACTGAAGGCCACAATAGTCAAAGCCTAAGCAACAAGAGGAGCAGATACCAAAAGGTTATGTTACACTACTTTAGTCAACAAAACTAAGGTTATGTTACACTACTTTAGTCAACAAAACTAACATAAAGGTAAGGTCACAATATTATGCTTGTACAAATCTGTGCAAGATACATAATATAGGTACTTGCCTGGAACATAACAACCAAAAATATCCACAAACGATGAAAGCTTCGGTACAAGTGTAGAAAAGTCCTATGTTCAACAAATGTGCTTTTACCAGTCTGAACAGTTCAGAACCAATAACAGCAAGGCAGTGTTAGAATAAGAAAGAACCTGATGCAGCAAAATTAAATCAAATAACAATTGAATGATATTCAAGATGAAAAAATTAAGTGCACAAAATCAATCAGTACCTTGAGCCTAAAATTTTTAAAAGTCACTCTAAAATATATGCACAATCTCAACTTTTCATCTTCAAACTTAACATAGGATCATCATGAAATAATTCATTTATTCATATCAAGTAAAAAGTATGATAGTTCCTAATCAGGCTTCAAGAAGTGCAATTTAAGAGAATAAAATTATTATGCAGACCAGTAATAAAAGTACCAAACAACAGTACTACAATTAAAATCTTGCAGTTGGCAAGATTCAGTGAATAGAGAAGGAAAACTAACCCTTTTCCCTTTTCTAGGCCACAACAAAAATGATGAACCCTCCTTAAAAGGCCAGCCCAACTCAAAGCATGCAGGTGACCTGCAGAGCAGTAACCACTAGGAATGAAATTGCAGCAGGAAGTCAAAAGTATTAGTTAATGATCGCAAAAGATTCAAACCAAAAGTATTCATTGAAGTCATCATAATTCCGCCACTTTGAATGTGCAGCTTTCCCATTATTGTTGTTGGCAACTTCCTGTGTAGAAAAAAAAATGATAAATGACACTAAAGATTGACAAAAATTAAAACATGAGAAGTACAATAAAGACTAGATCCACATAAAGTATGTCAACAACAATTTTCTTAATTTTCCAACATTAAAAGGTGTAGTTCTCTAAAGAATAAACAAATGTGTTTTAGAGGGTCCCATCCACTTATGCCACAGATATGGATGCAATCTAGGGAAAATTTCAAGAGAAGAGTTAAGGAAAACGGGAACACATAAACAATATAAAGGTCAAAGAAAACACTAGTTTTAGAAAGTTCCTAAAAATTCTGTGGGGGCTGTAGAGTGTATGTTTTAATCCAAGCTGCTTTTAATCTTCATTTGTAATTTAAAGTAAGGTAGAGTGTATGTTTTAATCCAAGCTTGGAACTTCCAGATGTTCAAGCTTGCGGGGGAGTGTTGAAAAATAAAGAGTTAGGTATATCTATAGGGTTGTGTATATTTATGAATAGGTGTCAGTTATGAATAGTTACTTACAATTATGTGTTTGTATATATATATGTACTATGTTTCTTTGTTAGAAACAGATAGATAATACAGAATCATACATTATCTATACATTTTCCATTCCTTGATTCTTCATTATTACTTCCGCCTAACTGGCGGGTGGTGGTGCTATTCTCCACCCGCCAGGCCATTCCATCTTCCAAATTCAACATGTCAAAAACCTCAAGAAATCCAAGTGAAGTCTCCCATTTACAAAAATGGATGTGTAGTGGTTAAATTGCTTTAGTAAGTTTGAAAGTGTCATGGAAGAGAAGTAAGCTAGTGTCTTGGTTGCAGACTCTAGTCCAAAAATGTAGTCATAATGGCTATTCTGTGAATTGTGATAATCAAGATGTGCTTCTCCCCAGAGTTATGTAATAGGCCTAATAGGAGTAATTCCTAGATCTGTTTTCACTCATTCCCTTAAGTACTGTTGAGAGAAAGGGTTTTTGTATATCTATGTAGTGGAAAAGGTATATACAGTGCCCAATTTACATGGATAATGATCTAGCTGCCCTAAGCTATCACTGACTCTTACACTACAAGGATTAGCATTCTAGATTCAACAATTCAATTTTCAATGGCCTCGACTTATTTTCATAAACAGCATTCATCATTCCTGAAGTACTCTCCAATTCTCTTCATTTTCCACCTTCATGGCTTCATGTACATCAAAGCACCACCCACCCTGTTGGACAACATTCAGCCCACCTTGTGTAATATTTTCCCAGTAGACAACAGACCCATAAAGTGAACAAAAAAGTCCAAAATCATACCAGTCATCCAAGAGTAGTTATGTTGTGCATACGGATGCAAAAACGACGTCGTTTTATTAAAAACGCGCGTCTCCCCTTAAAAAAAAAATTCAGGTTCGATTCTCAGCAACAACATTATGTTGTTCATTCATTCTGGAATTTTAGTTCATAGATTATGGAATTTTAGTCCATTGGTTCTGGAATTATAGTTTATTGATTCTGGAATTGTAGTTCATCGATTCTGAAATTTTAGTTCATAGATTCTGGAATTTTAGTTCATCGATTCTGAAATTTTTAGTTCATAGATTTGATTCTGGAATTTTAGTTCATAGATTATGGAATTATAGTTCATCGATTCTGGAATTTTAATTCATATGTTGTTGCTGGGAATCGAACCTGAATTTTTTTTTTAAAGGGGAGACGCGCGTTTTTAATAAAACGACATCATTTTTGCATCATGGTGCATACGGATGCACAGCATAATTTGCCGTCATCCAAGCTTTTGAGATTCTTGCAATTATTTAAGTCCTCTAACCTCTATTAAGCACAAGAGCCAGTAGCAACTAGCAACAAAAGATTAACAGACCAAAGAGGAAATGTATTTGATAGGTCAAATACAACCCCAACTAATCAAAGCAACTTACATGCTATGGGGCATCAATTGATTAATCTAGCCAACAAGAATATGAAGAAATAATTAACCTAAATATGCTATAAGCGTACCCAGATAACTATCGCTAGGTTCAGGATGATCAAGTCTTGGCAACAAGCAATCAATTATAAACTCCATTTATCCACTCTAGCATTCTACAGGAAATGTGCTACAACTTAATTAGCTATGTTTTTCAAACCATATCTGGAACAGTCACAGACTCACACCAATACTAAAATTTGTTCTTACAATTCAAGGGCATTAAGTAGAGGTGTCAAACGGGCGGGCTTGGACCGAACTGGCCCGGCCCGCCATTGGCCCATTTATTTTTTGGACCGGGCCAAGTCCGGTCCAAAAATTAAAATTAAAGTCCTGCCCAGTCCATAGCCCTAAAAATAAAAAATAAAAAAATATTAAAATTTATAATCAACTAATTTAAGTTATGTATTCCTTCTAAATTAATTGTACAAGTTCACATATTTATTTTCAACTATTTAACTTAAGAATTGTTACAAGGAAATAAAGAAATCAATAATTAATAATTTAATACCATTAATAAGAATAAGTTTACAAAATTGTAACTACAAACTACTAAGTAGTAAGAGTAATTTTTCCAATTTGAAACAAATAAAATTTTACAACTTCAAAATATTTTAAGGTAGTAATTACTACTTAGTATGCTAGTTAGACAATTAACTAGCTAAATAGTAAATACGTAAGAATTTAATAGGCATAAAATCAATATTACAGTTTCTAATATGATAATCTCATAAGTCATTGCTCTATTATATAGAGTACTAGTATTTTATATGCGCAATGCGCAAAAAATATATGCCCAATATTAAAATTAAATATTAAAATCATAGTTATATTAATTTTTTAAAAATAATAGTGTGTGTGTGTGTGTGTGTGTGTGTGTGTGTGTGTGTGTATATATATATATATATATATATATATATATATATATAAAATTGTATAATTCATATTACTATTATTGAGGTAAGAATTATAGAAATAATAAATTACTAAATATAACTATGGTAATATTTTAATTAAAACCTAAATGAATTCAAACTTACCATTGAAGGGTGAAAGAAAAAATATTGTGTATGCATGTACATGGTAATAATAATGTAGTACAACATTTATAGCATAAGGTACAAAAAAGTTTAACAGAAAAAACGGACATAAACCAGGGGTATAACCTGGATTGAAACTTATTATGTTTTTAGATATATATGTAGTAGATTTTTTAAAATGCACGGACAAATGGGCCGGGCCGGTCCATGGACCAAAAATTAAAGTCCGGCCCTGTCCGTAGTATAAAATGGGCTAGCCCTAGTCCGCCCATTGTAGCAAATGGACCGGACCAGTCCAGCCCAAACGGACCGGGCCTGGACTGGACTTCGAGCTAACCCATCCGTTTGACACCTCTAGCATTAAGGGCTTCAAAGATGTGGTACTTTTCCATTTGGTTTGAGAGGAACTCTACCTACAAATGATACAAGTAGCACAACAAGAGAGCAGAAAGGCTTCATGTTTGTGGGTGTCATATATTAATATATTCCTATTAAACTGGTTACTTTGTTTTATGCTCAAATCAGAAATACAAGAAAAAAAAATTGAAATCAACTAAAATAGTAAAGATTTACTCACTTTTTTCACTGTTTCATATATGGGACAGATAATTTGCTCCAGGAACGAAACAGAATCATTTACACCAGTACAACTTGCAGCAGGATAAGCTTCTCCATGATCCAATATAGCATCTAATTCCCTAGCCATCTGCACCAGACAAGTCAGCTTAGAAAGTCTTAAGAGAAACACTTGATTAACAAAACACAGAATATGAACTCCAACCTATGAAACAATAGAAGGTTTAAAATGTTTCAATGCAATGCACTTCAAATAACTAATTAAACAACCCCCGCCCTTGAAATACATGAATGTTATTTCACCAGCTGCCATGCCTGGATAGCAATTCCATAAATCCTCTTTTTTTTAATCTTTTAATGAAACTCAACAATATGGAGCTGAGATTGTGTTCATCTATGTTTCTCATATTTTAAGATGACCCATATCACATTTATTAAGACTATCAATTTCCAGATTTAACACCATGAATACATCCTGTAAGCAGTTCTGCAAGGGATTAAAGAGTAATTTCAAAAGTTAAGATTTTGGGGGTTGTGGAGATAGTTATAACTATCAAAAAGCCAAGTGCTTTTAGCCAAGAAGACAAAAGAACATTTCTATTCCATAAAAAACCTGAAGTTATCCTGTACAATCAAAGACATCCCTTACAAGATAAATAGTCTGGAGTTGGAAGATGTTTCTAGACATTTGCATACAAATACAAAATAAAATAAAATCAAACATTCGAAGAGCAAAAGCTACAAAAACAGCGTCGCACACTTACATGGTGGAATATGTAGCAAATGCACTCCGGTAGAAAACGAACATTTGCAGCTTCACCCCATATGCAGAAGTAGAGGGACACCAGAAAAAGTTTTCTATCCCTGTTAATAGCTTCCAGTCTATCCAAATAACATTTCATATGAAATTAGAACTTAATGGTTTGACTTTTATATATATAATTGAGAAGAAGCAGAACAACTCACTTATTCCACACAAGGCGAATGCGTAAATATCTACACCACTTGATGTAATTGTCAAGGACCTTCAGAAAGACCTCTGTGATAACTTTTTCATCTATTTTCTAACCAAAAAAATCATAATAAATTGCAAAGAGTGATCAGTTATAACTCAATAAATATTCCAATTATAACAAAGCATAATGAATGCACACAATATGCCCAACACTGAGCTAAGACACTACAGAAGATGTCAAACAAAGTGGAAAGAATAATTACTAGGAATTGAGAAGAGGAGAATGCTAAGAACAGCAGCAGCTCTTTTTCCACATCCATTCATATACTAAAAACACTTTACAAACTTAATTTCTTCATCCTAAGAGATATGGTTCAAGTTTTTAGAGCATATGAAAGTAATCACAAAAAGTACACTTGACTACTTGAGACATAGTACATGCCCAATGTATAGTAGTAAGCATTGACATAACTTTGAAACTTCATTACTAACAACTCCAAGCTTGCATCCCATCTTTACCAAAATCCATTCCCTTCATAGTAAGATAAGCTAAACAGTTTTAGCCTAATGTCAGAAGATTTATGTGGCACAAGAATTCAAAACAATGTTAACCTTGATGTGACATTTTCCATATGTTTTAACACAGAATATTCTGAAGTAGTTCAAAAAAGAGCCAATTGGTTCTATTGAACTTTTAAGTCATAATCCCTCATATTAATGGAACTGATCATTTATTCCATGAAAGGAGAATTTAACTTCCACCATACTGATATGAAAAGAATTTGCATGCTTATGACAGCAAAATTTACCCTCAACTTATGTGTGTAGAACATCAAAAGTTAGGAAGTAGATAAATCAAAAGTAAAAGTTGGGCAATCAAATACTCACTGGATCAGCGTCATCAGGAATACCAAACCGTGATTGCATATTGGCTACAGTGAGAATAACATTCTCACGCTGATTCCTTATGTTGTCTTTCTGGGGGAAAAAAAAAAATATGTATTAGGATTATATGAATCTGGAAGAAGAATAAAAAATACCTAAGATCTTTTTTTTCCAATGACAAAAAAAATCAAAAACAAAAAACCATGATATGTATTTCAGTGGATATGTATAGTTTAATTAGGCTACAGGCTTAAGTGCTTAACTTATGCATTTCAGTTTACATACTAGGCTACAGGCTTAAGTGCTTAAAATTTTCCATAAAGTCAAATTTGCCTATCCGTCTAGGTATTCGGTATTTTTTTCATTTGTATGTATATATGTATGTATACTTACACACATAAACATATATCCACATGCACACAATATATATATATACACACACACTAATAAGAGCCAAAGAGAGTTAGGCTTATAATGGGTAGAAAAAATGACGGTCAAATTTTTTAATCAAATGAATGGCTCAGATTGATCAGATTTTAATTTTTCCTTTGAGATTTCCTAATTTATCCTTAATTATATGATTATCCGTTAACTTTCCCGTTAAATATTATCTTCTCACTGTTAACTTACTCATTGATTTCAATAAGAAAGGTCTTAAGTTCGAACCCCATCCCAATCAAAGTTGGCATAATTAGTACTCTAATTTATCTTATTAAATTAAATAATAATTTAGTAGCTACAACAAAAAATAATAAATATGCATTTTTTTATTTTTAGAATTATGTGTCTACAATGCCTTTATTCAAACAAAATTATTCATTATCAATAAATTAAATAAGAGAAATAATTTCATTAGTTATATTGTCTTTATTTTTCTCCAATATAAAAATTCTTTACATTCAAATTCATCAATTGATTATATTCGCTACATTGCAATCGCTACATTGTCCCTACAATGTCTTTATTCAAAAAAAAATTATTCATTATCAATAAATTAATTAAGAGAAATAATTTCATTAGTTATATTGTCTTTAGTAACAAAAATACTTGGTTACTATTTAAAAAAGGTTTAGTAACAATTATAATGAATCTCCTATATTACATTGTATTCATATACTATGAATTACATATTTAAATAAACAAATTCGACATTAAATTACTTATGTATGAACTTCTCATATATAATCTTGCATTGATATACTTTCAAATATTTATTTAATTTTAAACATTGGGCATTAACTCATTCGCACAATGCGCGTGTAAAACTAGTATATATATATATATATATATATATATATATATATATATATATATATATATATATATATATATATGTTTGCCTGCATGTATATCATATTTATGCATCTATGCATATGTATGTGTGTAAAAAATGGGTATTTTTGGTATTATAAAAAATAGTTGTTATACTTGAAAAAGCACGAACAGCTAATACCATTGAACTGATTGAAGGTCTAGAGTGGCTATTCCCAATAGCTCATTCCACAAAATATAAAAGAACCAAATGCAGAATATGCCTATTTTGCACTGACCTATTCCGTGAACCAAACATCCTGGAACTGTTTTTAGGAATATGCTCATGACTGAATTCTATAGTCAAACACCTTAATTTAATAATAAGCCATTAATCCTAAAGAGTCTATTTACAACATCTGGTGTCAAAAGAGTACTAATGCCACGTGGAAGAAATTATCAATTTGCATTAAAAGCCATCAATGGCACAATGATCAATAGAAGCCTTGCATTCAACATAACTCCACCAAAAGGAATGGCATATTTGAAAATAATAATAATAATAAATAACAAATAAAACATTACAAATGTATTATTGCTCACATCAATACTTCATTTCAAGTTTACTTGAGGTAAATAAAAAAGAAACCTTTCGATTTGACTTCAATATCTGAACACAAAACATTATAGAGGTACACATTAGGGATGTTAAAAACCACTATACCTGAAAGCCAAAGACATATTCTAAAAGATCAAACATGTCCAAATCCCTTTGTCCAGAAATTTCGTAATTGGATGGCAGTCGAGGAAAATGTTCTCCATATCTAATTGCTGATATTGCACCCCTGACCTACACACGATACTCAACACAAAGACCAAGTAAACACACAAGTAATATCAGAAAGTAACATACTGATAATTAGTAAAGCCTTTCAAACACAGCCAAGATGGCAGGGTGTCTTTACTGTCTTAATAGAAAGAATGTTAAGGAGCATGGAATTGCACCAAGGCAGATATTAAGAACAGTATCATGTTGTCTATATGGGTACATGTACAAGCATAAGTTGATTTCAGGAAACTCTGATAAGCTAGCAGTCTAGCACTAACTGCACATGTCATGCCCAAATATAGCAAGAAGTCAATAACTCATACAACTGGGAAGAATTCAAATCATTATCGTTTACTTACTTCTGGAAAAAATCCAATAGCATTGGTGAAAGATGGTGCTTCAAGAGGAATAATATTGTATGGAGTGAGTTCTCCTGATAAAGTCGTGTCTGAAGCTTTTATCCTTCGTAACTGATCAAACCACCATGTGGGGTGGGAGGAGGAAGTTGGTCAAACTCATAGCAAGACTATGATAAAGTAATTGAGAGGATTCTCTTCAATAACAAATTGTTGAAGAGAAAAAATTAAGAAAAATGACATTTAAATGCCAACACATTAAAGACAATAATTTGGGAGAAGAAGAAATCTTGAGACAGAAACCGCTTTCAGAGATGCACAATCAAGGATACTATACCTCATCCATAATAAGCTTTACCACACCCTCTGGAGCTGCATCTTTGCTTAGTGCCTCCATCACTTCAACTAGTGCCCTCAAAGTAGCAAATACCTTCCTCATTTCTGAAAACCTAAGTCCTAACCTGAAACAAGTATATATCAACCAGAAAAAAAAAAAAAAAAAAAAAAAAAACAAAACAAAACAAAAAAAAAAAACAAAAAAAAACAAAAAAACAAAAAAACAAAAAAACAAAATTAAAAAATAAAAAGCTAAAGCTAAAGAGAAAACAAAAACAAAAACATAAAAAGGACTTACCTTGAACAACAATAACCTGGAAAGTTCCAGATCAGTAGAACAAGAGTTCATAATATGAAAATATCTAGTGCTACATTAGAAACAAACAGTAATAATGCTACTTCCAGCTAAGTTCTACAACAATTTGATGCCCAATAATGCCAGAAAAGAAAAATATTCTTATTTTTAAAGTACTAAACTTATTGTTCAAAACACTTCATGTTCAAAGGATCCTTTATGGTAACTAAGGACCAAAAACCTTAAGGCAAATGTAGATTGAATGCACCATTAATAACTAACTTTAATTGGAACACTTCATAATCCTCCTAACGCAACTGTAAATTTAAAGCACTCCTAGCAAACTTTCTTAAGGTGACCATGGATGGATAATAACCAAGCGCATAATGTGGTGAGGACAATCTACAAGATTGTAATAGTAACACAATAGAAAGTAGAAACATTTGATTAGATCATTTACTTATTCATACATATAAATGCAGTGTGTGTGTGTCAAAATTGGTTTAATTCTTTGCTTTTTATCAAATAATGTCTGAAATTAAGCATCCCTATATTTCATATGCTCCATTTCTCAACTTTCAATGAAACTTATGGGAAGTGAAGTGCACAGTGATGGAGGAACATAAACTAAATTAGAATATATCTTCCATCTTGATCAACTTCCTTTTAAGGCTATAACGCCAGCAGCAAGAGTCAGCTGCTAAATATGGTTCTTGTAAAAGCTAATATAGATGAACAACTGTGTAATGAAATGAAGTATCTAGCCTGTGAAACTGCATTGACATTGGATACTTGACAAAGAACCACAAAAGCAGAAAAAATACTTACTCTCCAAAATTTGCACTAAAATTCCCAGATTCACGTAATTGTTGCTCCTCTCTCTGGATATCATCCACTCTGTTTCGCCGTTTATATTGTTGATAAAATTCCCACAATCGTTCAATATCACGATTCCGATCTATTTGAGATCCATCCCTCCTAGCAAGTTTTTGCTGAATAAAATGGTGTAAATTTTAAATCACATATTGACTAGCAAAGGAAGTACTAGATTATCAGAAAACAAGTGAATATACAATAAGGGAAATAGAAGAATCCAAACAGATAATGTTTGATGATAGTATAAAAATGATCGGTTCGCCATTCATATATATTAGTTGATAAATTATTGTTAACAAGTTCATCAACATATCTGTCAATAAATATTTATCAAAAAATTAGCAATATTTGTTAATAAATATGTTTGATGTATACACTCTTATACTGCTCTGGGGAAGTAAAAAGCCCAAGCACCTTGTTAGTGTAACATCCATTTCATATGACAACTAAAATTTCAGAGTTGGGTTACCTTAATAACAGACATTAAGCCAGTCTTAAACTGAAGAACACCTCTGCCATCACTGTTGGGATCCAAATTTTGTGACATGGAATATGCCTGCTCACACACTAATAGAAATAAACTAAGCTCAATAACAATTGGATATTTACTTTCACTGTTTGATAAGTAACAATCAGAGTTCTCAATGTAAGAGGAATTCAATTGCCATTCTTATCATAACATAAACCCTAAATAGAGTAGCAATAGATAATGCAAGAAGCTTTACAGCATTTAAGGACTATGCATATGGCTTCACGAATTACTATTCAAAAAATAAAAAATAAAAAATAAAAAATAAAAAAATGGCATCCAAAGTATGCAGAAGAATACAATATGGAGGGATTAAGTACAGGAAATCAAAAAGGCCAGCAAACTGCCTAAACCAGTCTGAGAAATGAGAGACTCACAAATTCTGGCGACATTGGGGTCCTCGTCTTGAATCTCATCGGCGGCTTGAAGAATGGCATTGATATTAGTGGAGCGCTGGAGTGAATCAGGGACGGAACCGGCGATGCCACTGGGAGTCCTCCCGTGTCCGGGACCGCTCTGCCGGAGCTGCTCCCTACGGAGCGTGGCTCGAACCAACCGCTCCCAGTTCTCGTAAACCCTAGACATCTTTTTTCCTCTTAACTAAGAAACCATAAACCCTACCACCTTCTAGACGTAACCCAAGCTAAAAATGAAGAATTTGGAAATGAGAACCTCAACTCAGCTCGGATTCAGTATACACATACGATGTTCAAGATCTGGATATCAGTTTGAATTTGGATGCAGATCCTTCGGGTTTTGGGTTTTTGTTTTTCACTGTTTGAACTTGTAAAGTGCCTTCAACGCGTTAGATTCGTGGTAAAGGAATTCCCAGGAAATGACCGTTTGGACCTTATCATTCATTTGAATTTGCCGTGATATGAGCAAGCATCATAGGCTTTTGGCTAAAGGCATCCTTCATAGTTAATAGGGACAGGATTTTGAGGAGATTTTGCAAATTAGGAAAGAGAAAGGATTGAAAAAGAAAAAAGATAAAAATCAAAATCAAGAACAGAAAAAATCCTCAAAAACTCCCTCAAATCTCATAAAATCTCCAAAATTTCACAAAATCCCTTAAATAAGTAACCTAACAACCCTAACCATCTCTCTCCTCTCTTCTCTCTCCCCTCTCTTCTCTCCTCCAACACATCAACTTTTTCTTAAAATGTGCAAAATCCCACTAATGGGGATGCCCTAAGCGTCCGTTTCAAAACTCGGAAAATGATGTAATAGGAAAGTCCAGTAACGGAAAACATTTTTTGTTAACCGGGGAAAATGTGGACATTTTAGCATAAAATGACTTACCCTAAATTTTGAAGTAAGTCATTTTCCGCCAACACTCAAAACATGGTTGCCTTCGCTACCTATTCCACAGTTGTCGTCGTTGCCTTCCCGATTCCTCAGTTTCCATTCATTCCTATATTTCAAAGTCCATCACTTGCAAAATCCGAAGCATCTCGGAAGCCATAAATAAGGACCGGTATCCACCTTTGCTTCTATGTTGCTGCCCGAATTATGTCTAATCTTTAATATTCTCTTGCATTTACTTTTAAAGATCTCTATATGGTCATGTATAAATACACTACCGCATGCTTCTTTTAATTACAAACCGCTTAATTTATTTTAAGTTGTATGCATATGATATATAATATCCAAATAATTATGAGTTAGTTCGACCACCTTTAAAATAGCAACATATATGCATGCCTGCCACGACAGTATAGTATTTTTTATATTTTAAATAAAATATTTAAAATGTTTAATTATACAATTCTATTCATTTTTCAGGAAATGTACCGAACACATCAAGATAGTTTTCCAGCATGCAACCAAACACTAAAAAGGAAAATATTTTCTGAAAAATAAGTCATTTTCCATAAACATTTTTCAGAAGTCGTTTTCCTACATACCAAACGAACCCTAAAATGGGCAATTTTTGAAGGCATTAACTTTTTGTTTGGGACTTGCTTTTCTGGTAAAAAACGAATATTCTTTTTTCAAAATTATTTTTTCCATTTAATACTTGAAACACAAATCCAACTTGCGTTTTACGTGAGGATGTACGACAAACACAAGTGGAAATTGCGTTTGTGTGTTATATTTTTCTATGCCACAAAGGCAAGTCATATTTGCGTTTGTAAAAAATAAATTTAAAATACTTCGGGGTCGTTTACTTCATTTCTCTGTTTTTCCATCTCCAGTTTTCCATTTCTCCATTTTTCCAGTTTTCCATCTCCATTTCTCCAATTTTCCATTTCTCCAGTTTTCTAATTTTCATTCCATATTCCTCCCGTTTTTCATTTCTCTAATTTTTTGATTTCATTAAATACAATGACATATATCATTTCTACATTTCTATAATAATAATAATAATAATAATAATAATAATAATAATAATAATAATAATAATAATAATAATAATAATAACAACAACAATAATAATAATAATAATAATAATAATAACAACAACAATTAAAATAATAATAATAAATATGTGTGCATAAGGAGGAGCAAAAAAAGAAAAATATAATAATAATAATAATAATAATAATAATAATAATAATAATAATAATAATAATAAATCTGTAGGGAGGAGGAAAAAGGAAAAAGAAAAAAATAATAATAATAATAATAAATCTGTAGGGAGGAGGAAAAGAAAAAAGAAAAACAAATAATAATAATAATAATAATAATAATAATAATAATAATAATAATAATAATAATAATAATAATAATAATAATAATAATAATAATAATAATAATAATAATAGTAATAGTAATAATAAACAAATCTGTAGGGAGGAGGAAAAAAGAAAAAAGAAAAACAAATAATAATAATAATAATAATAATAATAATAATAATAATAATAATAATAATAATAATAAGAGCGTAAAGGAGAATAACAAAGAAAATGAAAAAGACTTCTAAAATGTGCACAACAGGATTTGAACAATGAACCTTGCCCATTATATACTGTTCACCCGAAATTTTTCCACTCCTTTATTTAGAGAAGTCCAAATCTTCTTTCTCCAAAATTGTACATGATGTTGGAAAATGGAGAAGGAGAAAGCATTTGGAATAAGAAACTTAGTAAACAACTTCTCCAATTTTTATTTTTTCCACTCTCATTTTCTCCATTTTTCTGGAAAATCCTCCATTTTTCCAAATTAGTAAACGACCCCTTCATTTTTCTATGTTCTATGTGTAACCTGGAGACAACCATCAACACTCGAGAAGAGAACTCGTTGCATCGATGAAACGATCATCATCGTACCAATAATATCGCGGCAGTGACAAGCTATCCACCACCGCTAAATCGATCTCGAAAAGCTCTTTCATCTTCCAAATCCAAAAAAAAAATATTTAAACAGAAGTTGTGTTGGGTGAAGCTAGCTAGTAACATAAAAATGAAAGAAATGCATGGGTATACATACCGAGTGTGTGTGTGTGTGTGTGTGTGTGTGTGTGTGTGTGTATTAAAGAGAAACGGTAGAAACAACTTTGATTAATTAAGTTCTCTTCAATTAATAGAAGAAAACGCAATGTTGAACAACATAAAATGGCTTTTGTTTCTATAGGCTCAAGTAGTAAATATTTGATAAGAATACAAAGACTTCGTTTAATTAAGTTCCTTTTCCCACTCAAACTTCTATATTACTGGCTCCGTATATATACCCAAATGCAAGTTGTGGCGTGATGGACATATAAGCAATGGGCTCGGGGGCGAACCGACCTGGAGAGGAGTTGGCGCGACATGAGGGGCCAAGGGGGGCTCAGCACGAGTCGACCTCAGTCAAGGTCGACCACGGCTAGAGGTCGGCGTTGACCCCTAATGCGATACCTATACCCCGGGGAGGCGAGGCCAGTCATTGAGGAGGTACACCAGGGGACCTACTCAGCCCAACCCATCAACCCTGGTCTCGAATAAATCTCCAAGATTGCCCGGGTGGAGGACCTCAAGAAGTCCAATTCAGAGGCCTACCTAGTCCTCCCCAAGCAAGCTCAAGCTCCCTACTGGCTAGACCACCTTAAGGAGTACAAGAAGACAGGCGTCCTCCCCAAGACGAGGTGGACCTACTTGGCTTGACCCCTCAACCTCGGCCCCGAACACATCTCCAAGATAGCCCGGGTGGAGGACCTCAAGAAGTCTAGTTCGGTAGCCTACCTGGTCTTCCCCGTGTAAGCTCGAGCTCCCTACCTACCTACTCCTCGAGGACACACTCCACGGAAGATACTACAACGGCACCCTACTACGCTACCTATACCCCAAGGAGGGTCACTAGGGAGACCCCATTCTCCTCGTCCTACGACTTTGAAGCCCAAACCCCATCTAAGTAGCCATACCTTCCCCCCGGGGTAGAAGAATACGACACCGACCTCAACGAGGACAACCACCGGACCTCCTCGTTGAGAATTACCAACACCAAGCTAAGGCCTACCGCGACACGCATGTCCGACCTCGTTATTCCCAGGTCGGCGACCACGTCTGGCGAAGGCGTAAGGCTAGCCAGCCCCAGGAGGGGGGCAAGTTCGCAAAGAGGTGGGAAGGCCCATACGTGGTAGCAGCCGTGGTCCGTCCTGGCAGCTACAAGCTCAAAACGCCAAAAAGAGAGATGATAGATAGAGTATGGAACTCCGAGCACCCGCTCAAGTACTTCCAATATTTCTATCTTGTAAGGTGGTTCGTCCCCTTAACTTTAATAAAAGTAGTAAAAATTCGCAATAGACTCATTTTCACTACTCGTTGGAGGGGTGGAGGGTATCCATCCAGCCTCTCTGGTTACCCTAAGGGGGCACGAGGTCCGACCTCGCATACCAACACGACGGAAGAGCTTAAACGGCCCAAATCCGGTGACTTAGAGTCGAAGGGCTACCAAAAGGGGGCACGAGGTCCGACCTCGCGTATCAAACCCGACGGAAGAGCTTAACGGTCCAAGTCCGGTGACTTAGAGTCGAATGGCTACCCTAAGGGGGCACGAAGTCCGACCTCGCATACCAACCCCGACGGAAGAGCTTAACGGCCCAAGTTTGGTGACTTGGAGTCGAAGGGCTACCCTAAGGGGACACGAGGCCCGACCTCGTTGGCTACCCGACTGAAGAGTCTAGCGGCCCAAGTCCGGTCACTTGGGGCCGACGGGCTACCCT
Organism: Ipomoea nil; assembly: GCF_001879475.1. Classification (NCBI taxonomy): domain Eukaryota; kingdom Viridiplantae; phylum Streptophyta; class Magnoliopsida; order Solanales; family Convolvulaceae; genus Ipomoea; species Ipomoea nil. The sequence goes on from NW_017616947.1 coordinate 1,250,924, forward strand.
AAGGGGGCGCGAGGCTCGACCTCGTTGGCCACTCGACGGAAGGGTGCTCGGGTCAAGGGGTACCCTTGACGGAGACACCACGCCAATCCCAAAAAAAAAATGAGTTCATCCATGGCGGGAGGTCCGACCTCCAAGTGCAACCTGGGCATCCCGGGACAAAGGACGACACCACTGGCTCGCCTAAGGCAAGAATACGACAAACAAAAGCACACGAAGGAATCCAATACTTGTTGGTGTTCTTACATAAGATGAGTCCCCATCGCAATCAAATTACGTTGAAATCGGCTAGAAAGGGAGGGGGCAAGGCGGACGCCTCCCTCGCAGGCTTGGGGTCGACCTTCGACTCGGGCTACTCTCCTTCTTTGAAGAAGACTCGCAACTAAGAGAATGGGGGGACTGATGATGGATATATTAGCAATGGGCTCGGGGCGAACCGATCTGGAGAGGAGTTGGCGTGGCATGAAGAGCCAAGGGAGGCCCCGGCATGGGTCGACCTCGGTCAAGGTCGACCCCGGGCAAACTTTTTAAAGCGAAAAAGCGCACTAAAGCGACAAGGGAGGGCTTTGCTTTAAAGCGAAAGCGCAAAGCGAAGCGTCACTTTTTCATGAAAAGCGACACTTTAAATATATATGTACTATATATATATATATATATATATATATATATATATATATATATATATATATATATATATATATATATATATAGTCAAAAACTCCAAATATTCTAATAATTATGCAAAATAACATAAAAATAACTCTTAAAGTCACAACATCTTAAAGTCACAAGTTCACAAGTCACAACACAATCATTCATAGTCATTCAATCGTCCATATCAAACTCATCTTCTTCATCACACAAATCCAAATTGTCAAATTCCATAACTCCATCATCCTCACATGCTTCTTCCTCATCTTCATCATCTTCATCTTCATTCACTAGTCTAGATTGGGAAACATTTTCCTTTCCCTTAGACCTTGAAGTTGAACTACCAACCTTCTCTTTTCCTTTTGAAGCATGCCTAAGAGAATACGGAGTTTCATTTGCACCCGAAAATTTAGCAATGTCATCCCAAGTCAACCTATCCCCATCACCAAACACCAACTCCTCATTTGCATCCTCCGGGATACCTGTCAACCATTCATTGGCAAAATTAATTTGATCCAAACTAATTGGATCAATGGTATCCCGCATTTCCCATCATCGCCTCAATGCCCTATTATACTTAATGAAAACCATTAAGGCGCATGTGTTCAAGGCGACTCCTCCTTTTTGAATGCAACTGGAATATTTAAAATGAATTAGTGCATAAATATGTTATAATTGCTAATTACTTCTAAATTGACTAACTTACATGCTCAAAGACACTCCAGTTCCGTTCACATCCGGAGGCACTAGTCGTGAGACAATGAATCTTAATTGCGAAATCTTTCAAATGGGGAGTTGAACCCCCAAAAGAAGTCCACCAATCAACTGTAAAATTTAAAAATTATTCAAAGTTTGATTATAAATAAAAAGTGTAAGTTAAATCGTCTAAGAAGTAAGCACCTGAAGCTCTAGAACCGCGTTGCTTCTTGGTAACTGGCAAGCCAAATAAACCACCCCCAATTTCCCATGCACATATTTCTTCAGTAATTTTGTCTTGCACATCTTGATCTTGAACCAACCTCTCCAAACAAGAATAAAAGCCAGCAACAACTTCTGGCGAATTAATTGTAGGAGAAACCTGTGGCTCACCCCTATATCAGAAGTAATCTGGATTCAAGTAATACGCAGCTGCATGCAATGGTTGACAAAGCTGGGAAGTCAACCTTTTCTCTATGATCTCAAATACCTTCTTGTACTTGCTTGTGTTGTTGTTGAAAGCTTTTTCAATTGATTTCTTTGTGATCTCCATCGCATGATAAATATAACCCATTGATGGCTTAACATCCCCATCAACTAACCGAATGATGCTAATCAATGGACCGCCTATTTTAAGTGCTTCTAGAATTGTATTCCAAAAGGTTTCCATTTGCACGATTCTAGAACACTCTTTTCCTGCCTCTTCTTTGAAGTAAGAGCTAGTGAGGAATTCTTCTGAGTTGAACAATTTCCTCAAATTGTTCTTCTGCTCATGAAGCCTCTTAAATGTCAAGAATGCTGTAGCAAACTGAGTCTTAGCAAACTTGACTAGGTCACGCTTCCCGATATACTTCCTCAACCAATTCAAAAGTTTTGTCTTCGAATGAATATACACCGACAACTTCAAAGCCCGCTTGTACGCAATTGCAAAATGCCGAATCTCAAAGATGTCTTTAAACATCAAATTGATGCAATGGGCAGTGCATGGCGTCCAGTACAAAGTCGGGTACAACTCCATTAAATCCTTGTCTAAATTATATAAAGAATTAATAGGTAAAAAAATTTAAAATTTAAAAATCTTAAATTCTTAATATAAAAAACAAATATTTTAAACATACCAGCTCTCACATTCTTTGAAGCATTATCAGATATGACTTGCACAACTTTATCCTTCCCCACTTGATTGACAAAAGTTTCAAAGAGCTCAAGCATTTTCTTAGCATCCATCGTGTCTTTGCTAACATCTACCGACTAGAGGAAATACGACCCAAGTGAACAATTAACTAGGATATTTATAAATGCACGACCTCTCCTATCTGTCCACTTGCCCATCATCAAAGAACAACCATATGCATCACATGTCTCCTGATGTGGCTTGAACAACTCCTTAACATGCTCAACCTCCTTCTTAAGATATGACACTCTAACTTCATGATAGGAAGGTGGCTTCATTCCCGGTCCATGTTGTGCAACACACTCAATAAAGCTTGTAAGCTTTTAGTGTATTGAACACAATTAAATGGTAGTCCGGCCTCATACATCCACCATGAAAATTGCACCATAGCCCTCTCCCTCAACTCCTCCTTGCATACCTCCAATGTTACTTGCTTACCGCCCTTTGACCTTTTCAAACTTTGGTGCTCTTTTGTATTAAAATACAAATCCATGGGACCTTTAATTGATTTGTTTGAAGATTCCAAACTAGATCCCATCCCCGGATTCCCCGCCACCTCCAAGAAATCCATACCTTCATCACCTTCTTCATCAAAGTTAGAAAGAACACCCATTGTTGAACACACTTCCTCCTTTCTTTGCTTCTTACTTTGCATAAATTCTCTCATTGCATCTTTAACAACTTGAGGACATTTTTTACATGCAGTAACATTCATATTTCCTCCTACAAGATGCAATTTATGCCTATAAATACCACCCTTCGTTATTTTTTCGCAATACTTACAACGCACATGCGTAGTGCCTTTATCCAAAACCGGTGTACCATGATCCCATCCCGGATCTTGATTTCTTGGATTAGACATTATTATAGATAATTGTTAGGAATATAGCGGAATAATGCAGAAGCGAAGAATCGAAAATTGAGAATTATAGAAGTTAAATAATAGGAAAAAATATAAATGACAAAAGAATAAGTAACAAGGGAAAATATTATATATATATATATATATATATATATATATATATATATATATATATATATATATATATATATATATGTATTACACTCTACGTGATGAATGGATTCAATTACAATGAATGATGCATGAATGACAAAGCAAAGCTATCTATTTATACAATGAAAATAGAGGTAATAGCGGCATTAAGAAAGGGACGTGGAAGGCATGCAGATTGAAGACAAGGTTGTGCAGCAATTGCGGTGAATGTGCAAGAAGCTCCTCAATGCTGCATGGGACGTATGTGGACTGCAACGGATTGATGGCTGCATGGATTTTGAGCCACAAAATTTATGTCCTAACAATAATTTTCACCTACAAAATTGCAAAGTATTCAAGACTTCAAATATTCAAGAATTGGGCAGTAAGGCAGTGAGCAGTGTTGGCGTCTGGCAGTCCACTGCCTCCACTATCCATGAGGCAATAAATTATAAATCAAAACAACAAATCAAACTTAATAGATAAACAATAAATCAAACCAACATCTAATAATTCATAAATATTTTCTAATTAAAACTTAATTTAATTACCATTAAAAAAAAATAGTCCAACACTCCAACTCCAACTCCAACAATAATCCTAGACTCGTAGTCCTACTGGCTTAGTCGGCTACTTCATACTCATCAATATATAATTTAAGTCTTCACTGTTCTTCACCACTTCACCGTAAAACAAGAAAAGAAAAAAAAAAGAAATAACGCATAAGAAAAAAAAAATAAGTCGGCGATATACCAGCAGCGAGCGGCGAGTCCAGCGACCCGGCGAGGAAGGAGGGTGAGGGCGTGAGGCAGTCAACGACTCAGCGAGCTGACAAGGAAGGAAGACTGAGGACTGTAGGTAGAGAGAAGTGGGAGAAGAGCGGCGTGTTTTGCGTTTGCGACTCGCGACCAGCAGGTTACTTAGGTTTAGGTTTTTTTTTTTTTTTTTTTTTTTTGAACTTATGACCGTTGACTGTGCTTTATATGCCAAAGCACGCTTTTAAGCGCTTTCTCGCTTCATCGCTTTATCTAGAAAGCGCGCTTAGGCGCACGCTTACTCATAAACTTGCGCCTTGCTTAGGCAAGGCGTTTGCTTGTCGCTCGCGTCGCTTTTGCGCTTTAAGCGCAAATGTGCGCGCATTTCACAAGTTTGACCCCGGCTATAGATCGACGTTGACCCCGGCTAGAGGCGGGCGTCCCCCTCGCGGACTTGGGGTCGACCTTCGACTTGGGCTACTCTCCTTCGTGACGAAGACTCGCAACTCGGAGAGTGGGGGACTGATGATAGATATACATCAATGGGCTCGAGGCGAACCGACCCGGAGATGAGTTGGCGCGGCATGAGGGGCCAAGGGGGGGCCCAGCGCGGGTCGACCTCGGTCAAGGTCGACCCCAGCTAGAGGCGGATGTCCCCCTCGCGGGCTTTGGGGTCGACCTTCGACTCGGGTTACTCTCCTTCGTTGACGAAGACTCGCAACTCGAAGAGTGGGGGACTGATGATGGATATATTAGCAATGGGCTTGGGGCAAATCGACCCGGAGAGGAGTTAGCGCGATAGGAGGAGCCAAAGGGGGCCCCAGCACGAGTCGACCTCGGTCAAGGTCGACCCTGGCTAAAGGTCGGCGTCGACCTCGGCCGAAGCCTGACCCCGGTTGGGGGCCGACCTCAGCCAGGGCGACCACGACCCGGGGGCCAGTGGCGGAAAGTGGCCCCGGTGGAGGCGTCCTAGGCCTCAGGTGTGCAAATGGACCCAGTCAAAGGTGATCCAACCGCCCACCCTATTCTCAAGGGGCGGTTGGGCAAAAGCTTAGTATATAAGGAGGCATCATTGTCTTGTTTAGGACATCTACTACTTCTTTGTCTTAATATTACATTCATCTTGTAATTCTCGTACAAAACCTTATCAATACAAAGGTTGTCCCCGCGACATACATTCAACATCATTATTACCGCGTTATCCAAGTCTTATTATTATCGGGTTTAGTAATTCAGGCTACCCCGTGTTAATTAAATCCATCATGGCGGATGAAGAATATTTTACGCGAACAGTGATAGTGAGGGCGGTGACTTCCCTAATAGTAAAGGCAAAATAGTGACGGGTAGTAGGCAATGGGCGTCACCACTCGTCCGTCTTGATCTGCTAATCAATTATAATGGATGGCTAGCGAAAGTGGTAAAAAGTGAAGTGTGATGGTTGGGCGATGATGTCTCCGACTCGGTGACTATTAAGTTTGAGGTTTTAGGTTTCTCCATGGCCATTTTGGTGAATTAGTTTTTTTTTTTTTTTTTTTTTCTGTTGTGCAATATATATAATTTTCTTGGAGGATAAAGAATGAAGTTTTAAAATTTTAAAAAATAAATTAAAAAACACAAGTGGGACATGCGTCTGTGGCATAGGAAAATACAACGCACCAACGCAAGTCTCACTTGCATTTGGTGTACATCCTCACGTAAAACGCAAGTGAGATTTTCATTTCACATATTAAACAAAAAAATAATAATAATTTTAAAAAAAGTGAGAAACTTGTTTGGGACTTATGTTTTTTTACCAGAAATGCAAGTCTCAAACAAAATTTTCCTACAATTGTCCAAAATTTAAAAATTATTCTATTTTTATTTAATGCCTTCAAAAATTGCTCATTTCTGTCAAAAACCCCAAGTATGATTGCTCTCGAGTTTCGACTCAATTTTTTTTAGTAATGTGTTCTCTTTTTGGGGGGCCGGGGGGGGGGGGGGGTGGTTGGGCGGGGCAGTGCCAGTTTTTTTATTTTGGTAGCCCCGTTCTGATAAATAAATGAGGCCCTACGCCCCTATCAAAAGGTATAAGTGAAATATTTAAAACCAATACCGTAAAATATAAGATTTTTTATTTATATATTATTTTTCAATATAAAGAAGAAAAATTCAAACAATTTTGTTTATTATAAATAAAATTCTAACATAATGCAAACTAGAGATCTTTTATTTAAAAATAGATGTACTTATCCCAAAAGGTTGAATCCCCAACCCTAAGCCCCCCCCGCCCCCCCCCCCCCCCCCCCGCACTTCGACCCGACAGAGCATGTGGGAGGATGTAAATCACGGTGACTCAATGAGTTAGTAGACAGGGTCATATGCCGATGCGCACAAGGAATCTACCCACTTTGGACATAATTCCCACACTGCCGTTGCCGAGGTTCGAACCTTGGTCTCTTATCCAAAAAAAAATAAAAAAATAGATGTCCTTCTAGCATTCTTTGATGAAAATTCATCGATCAACTCTTCATAATCTACTTTATCCAAAAGAGATCTACTTTATCGAAAAGATCATTTTCGATAGATATCATTGCTAATCCATTGAGTCGTTCTTGTGACATTATAGAGCGTAAATATGACTTCAACAATTTCAACTTGGAAAAACTTCTTTCTGCAATGCAACAGTAACATGAATAGTTAATAAAATTCTTTATGCAATAACCGCATCAGGATAACAATCAAACAATTTTAAATCTTTCAAACAACAATACTCTAACAAAGAGGTAAGGATCAAACACATTACACATTTTAAATTTAAACATATAAAATTAAAAATTTAAAGTGAAAAAGGATTGAAACAACCTGATCGAAAAACCCTTATTTTTTGTTTATGTTCTTCGTCTGCTACTGCCTACAGACTTAACGGATGCCGACCAGCACTCTAGTGGCCGGTGCAGTCTCCACTCTCCCAGTCTCCCGCCTGCGACAGTCTACCGGCCTGAAAAAATGCAGAATAAATTTTATTAAAAAAATGCAGAATAAATTGTGGACAGTCTACATGCCTAATTGGCTAATTTCTACTTGCCTAATGCCTACTTTGCTACGGAGAAACACAAAAGCGGACGATTCCGTTCGTGCCTTCGTGGAGTCATTGGAGTGTCCGATTGTGGAGTTGATTAGTTGAATTGCGGTTAGCGATTGAGAGACTGAGATGAATTGTAGACGATTGAGAGAGAGAGAGATGAATTGCGGACAGCGACTGAGAGACAGAGATGAATTGTGGAAGTAGAAGAAACATCGGGAAACTGGGTATTGTAAATTTTTGTTTACGAAGAGTCGAAGAAATAATGGGAAACATCGCCAAAGATGAATTGAAGTCCAACTCTTCTGATTCCTCTCAATCATTTTACGTTTAATTAGAATATTTTTTTTTTAAAATTTCTAAGGTATATTAGGTATACTGGGTCTCTAAAATTTGGGGGCCCTCTAAAATTTGGGGCCCTGAGCCTAGCATGCACAACCTCAAATCCGGCCCTGAGGGGGGGGGGGGGGTTACTATCAAAGGGAGGGGAAATTTAAGGCTCAATTCTTGCTTCCTCTTGCAACCAATCTCCTAGGTGTTAAGATCCCAATGCGATCGTCCGAGCATACCTTAGTAAGATTTTATTGTGTATTGTGCTTTAAATTACCACCACACTTTGTGTTTTTATGAATTGTAGGAAGGTTTGAGCTAAAAGGAGACATGGTGTCACATTCCGGAGCAAAGCGAGACAAGGAAACAAGCCGAAGTCAAGCCGGGAAGAAGCAACGCACGTTGGACGTGCGTTGAGAAGAAACAGAAACATCAACGCATGGCCCAACGTGCGTCGGACGTTCGTAGAAACGGTCAAGTGACCGGCCAACGCACGTTGGCCGAGCGTTGGACGTGCGTTGAAATGTCACTTATGCCTAGTTTTGGAAGGAAGCTATTTAAGTGGCTATGATAGATTAGAATAGGGGAGTTCTTAGTTTGTAGAAGTGAGATTTTAGATTTTAGAGTGAGAAACACTTTTCATTTCCTAGCTCTACCTTCTCTCTGGCTTTAGAAAGATCAATTGAAGAAAGGGGATTGATACTCTTCCAATTCAAGAGATCATCAATTGTAATTCATCTTGGTACATTCTCTACTTTAGCATTTCAATTGTTTGCTTTAAATTCATGTTTGCTACTTCATTTCTTATGGCTTTATGTGGCTAGTTTAGCTAGGATTTGAATTGTGAAGTTTTGATTCATGATGCCAATGTGACTTAATTCTTAGATTAGGAGTTGAATGTTGCTATGCTTTGGGAATCTAGTTGTTGTGGATTGTTTTGTATGCATCCTAGGAGCTAGGCCACCTCCTAGGGTTGTGTTAAGCTTGAAACTTCTATCCTTGACATTTTCTAGCCTAAATGATCTAGGGTGGGAATGATTTGTAGGCAAGGTATTCGAGGAAAGGTCAGAGAGACTTTAACAGCCCAAATGGGAGTTCTATTGTCTACTATAGCAAGTCCTAGTAGTTGAAGAATGTTAGAGGAATAGGGTGTTGCAGTGTGCGTAAACAGGGGTGTTGCAGTGTGCGTAAACAGGGGTGCTGCAGTAGTGGACAGCACAGGTGCCAGGAGTGGGTGCGGACCTGGCATATGCCGCGGGGGATGCCGATGGCTGAAGAATGATTCAGAGTGAACTAATTTACGTGCATGCACCAGGGAAACGCTGTAGTGCTAGGCAGCGATGATAAGGGTGCATGGTGAGAGGGACAGGTGCACTGTGGTCTAGCAGCGCTAATGGTTTGTGGAGTGAGAGGCAGGTACGCTGTGGTGTTAGGCAGCATTGATAAGGGTGTGTGGTGTGAGAGGCAGGTGCGGCGCTGTGGTGATTGGCCTAGCATTTATTGGCTCCGTAGAAGCGTTGTTGGTGTGACAAGGTGCGTTGTGGACTGGTTTGGCACAGCGTGGTTCGAAGGTTGTTCGAGTGGTTCAAAACTTGGGCGTTAGCCTTGGAAGTTATGAGTCTAGGTGTGGAGTCCTGTGGTTCATGTGATACATATGTAACAAGTTGGATGCTCCAACTTGAGGGGGAGTGTTAGAGGAATAGGGTGTTAGTTGAGAGGATCTCTCTTAACCTTAGGTTTAGGTGTTTGAAATCTATGGATAGGATTAGTTCTTGTCTTATATAAATAGCTCTATACTTTCTTGTACATCTACATACAGAACATATAAAAATATACAAGTTGAGTTCATTGTTTAACAAATAATGAAAGGACAGAAGCTCATTCCCTAGATTCTAGCATAGACACATTCATACACCTATGGCTAATGATCTTAAGTGCATCGTGAACCAAACTAGCAATTCAACTCTACTTTCATTTCATTATTTAGTTATTCATTTGCTTGCTTGTTTGTTACTACAACCATGATACAATTGCGAGACACTACCTCAAACACACACAAACCTCTTTCTCTATATTGACAACATGAGGCTACTCCAATTTGTCATCCCGAGAGAAGGATAAAAATCTGGGATTCATCCCATTTGTTTGACCATCCTGAAAGGCAAAAAAGAGTTGTCGCTAAGACAAAAAATAATGGCCACTCCATGAGGTATGAAACGAGGTGTGTCGTCTTGCTAGGACTTAGGGAAAAGCCATTGCACTATCTTCGAAAAAGCGTAGAGCTATACGTGAAGTTGGTTGTCCCAACGACATTATCCTAGGAGACAATAAGAGAGAGAGGAGGTGAGCCACCCCGTTAAAAATCGGGCACCCATAGAGGTGGCCACGGGCCGGTTCAAGGTCGAACCAACCCTGAATCGACCCGGAAAAAGGTGGGCATGGGCCTTAATGGGCCTGGGCCGGGCTTAGCTCGAACCTGAACCGAGTTATTAAGGGCCGGTGCAGGTTCCTTAAAAAAAATTCGGGGCCCGGCACGGAACCGGCCTAGAGCCCAGGCCCAGGCCCGGGCCTAGGACCGGGAAAACGGAACCATGGCAGATTGGCAGCAAAGCATGGCAGCTTTGCTGCCAATCTCCCATGGCTAATGCCTAATGCTATATAAAAAAAAAAATTAAACTACTTTTGGCCAGCTGCCACATTATATACATTTAGATTAGCTAGCTAGCTGCAACGTGCAAATGCCAAATATTTGGCTGTTGCACGTTGCATCACATCAATATTAAGTAGTCTCGCCGGAGGCTAGGCTAAGCCTAGCTTCCGACAGACTACTTCCTCAGTGCAACGGCCAAATTTTTTGCCGTTGCACTGGATGAAGTTGTTTTTTTTTTTAATTATTATTTTGCAACTAATAAACTCTATAAATACCCTTACTCAATTCATTTTTATCACACCAAAATTCTCAATCCTACACTCTCTTATTTCTACTCACAACAATTCTTCATATATTCTCTTAATCTTTACAAATTTTATTACTCTTATTATTTATTTTTCATTCTTTAATTTCTTCCAACCTCTCAAATTTCAATACTTCAAATTTTCATTTTCAATTTATATATTTTTAATTTCTTATAATATCCTATATTTTTAATTCTTATAATCTTATATTAGTCCTATATTTTTGTGTGTTCAAAATAAAATATTAGTCTTATATTAAAGTATTAACAGTTATTAATGTATTAAGAGGTTGAATTAGCTTAATTGGAAAGAACTTAATTTGACAACATTAAGGTTGAGGGTTCAAATCTCATTTCAAACAAAAATATTTTGATTTATAAAAATTATATATTTAAAAAAAATATAAAAAATTCCGGGCCTAGCCCGAGATCGGCCCACAAGAGGCCCGGCACGGGATCGGCCCTGAACATTATGGGTTGGTCCCGAGCAATGCTAACCGAGGCCCGGCACGGGACCAGCCCAAGCCCGGGTTTTGGCCACCTCTAGGCACCCATAACACTGACCTTAGAAAAAGCGTGGAGCTCCATGGGAAGTCGGGTCGCCCAATAACGATTCCAGGGGGATGTGAAGAAAAGAGTGCCTGCCTAAGCCAATTCGCCGGGGGAGGCCCATGCCACACCCTCATTTTACTTTTTATGCTTTTCGGCTTTGGCGTTATGGATGGATGCTTGGTTGAGGTGTGCACATTGTTCCCACTAGGTGGATCGGCTTGAAGGTCCTTGGAAAATAGGAGGTGAACCCAATTTGATTGCATGCTTGGCAAAATAGTGAAGAAAGTGTGTTCCCTTGAGCTTAATTATAACCAATTGCTAGGGGTTTTTGTTTCCTTTGAATATTCCTTGAGTTGCATAGTATGGCACATGGTTAACACACTTGTTTGATGATATGAGGATTTTACCCCCTCCGTTCTCTCACACAACTCTCTTGATTGATCATTTGCTTGTTGAGATTATCTTGAGCCATCTTTGTCACTTATCATTCTTTGAATTAAATTGATAACTTGTTTGAGGACATGCAAGAATAAAGTGTGAAAATTGTGATAAGTGCTAAAGATACATGCTTTTATGGGTCATGTAGGGGTTGTGTTGTGCTTACTTAGAGTCCTTTGTGAACGATTTGTGGTGTAAATGCTTTGAAATGTGCTAATGTGGTTGCAAAGCCCTATAAATATGTACACTTTAACGTTGCAAAGGTTTTGAGCTATCTTTGTCACTTATCATTCTTGAATTGTGTTGGTCCTGAGAGGGTGGCGAGAAGTCTAGAGGGGGGGCGGGGGGTGAATAGACTTCTCTAACTTTTCAAACTTTTCTAAGATACACAACACTTTGGTAATTTCAACTCTAAGTAACAAATATAAAGTACTAAACAACTTAGAGTATGCACAGCAGAATAGTTAATGGTAAAGTGTTATGCTTATTTGTGTGGTGCTTCAAAGAAGGATTCTAAACATGCAACACGTTAGAATGACTTGATATGGTTCAAGGATAATATATGCAAAGTTTGGTTCTCATGGAAACGTGAGAACTATCAAACTCAGACTGATAAAGATATGCGATAAATCGTTACGGGTTAGTTCGTAGTTAAAGCATGCAGATAAATAAGTGAGCAGTAAGTAAAGTAAAGAGAGGGAGAGAGAGAGAGAGAGAGAGAGAGAGAGAGAGAGAGAGAGATTTATATTGATTCGGAGATGGTGTAATTCTCCTACTCCACTCTTCTCCTTTCACTCCAAGGAGGAAATTCACTATTCTTCGATCACCTAGATACAATAGTGAATAAGTGTCCACCGACACTTCCCGAGTGCTTCGCACAAAGCTACACTCCTCCAAGGTTTTCCACAAGATCCTCTTGTTACTCTGCTGTCCCCGAGTACTTCACACCAAGCTGTACTCCTACACCACGAGAACTACGCACAAAGCTACGCTATCACAGGGTTTTTCACTCTCACTAGTTACTTCGTCCTCTTTCTACACTCAGTAGAGATGTTTACAAAGAAATAGAGTATTTCTCTCTCAGACTTGAATATTTCTAATGAAGCTTAGATCCCCCTTTTTGGCTGTTTTGAATATTACTTGCTTTTCTCTTGCTTTTTGTATCTTGATTGCTCAGCCGTGTATATGTGTCTTTGTCTTCAAGTCTGCTTGGACAATTTATAGCCAAAGAAAGCTATTTGTCCGTTGATCAACTTTCAATCTCGTCCGTCCATTTCAAATGTAGTTGATCAATTAATGTTGTCAACTTGATCTTCAACTTGATCTGCAACTTTAGATGTTAGCCTTTTCGCCTTTGTCAAATAATTCAAATAATCCGAACGTTGCTTGTATGCAGATCTGACATAAAGTCCATTGAAAATTGTGGCTTCTTTGTGTGAATCTTGACTTTGCGCATGATCTGACAAACCAAGTTTCCAAATTTGAATGGCTTATTCGTGTGAATCTCGACTTTGCGCATGATCTGACCCCGCTGATTCTTGCTTGAGTATGAAAAGATATCGTCGTTAATCCTTAAGATAATTCTCGAATTAATTAATATATTCTCTGTAGCATTTGAACTACGGATTATGTGGGTTGTGTCATAAAACATCTTCCAACTCAGCTAATCACACTTTTGATATACATTGTGTTCTTATATGTATTTGACTTACTCAGCTAATCACACTTTTGATATACATTGGGTTAGTGCTTCCAGTTGATCTTCTTCGTTATGGAGCTTATTCGTTACAACCTTGCCTCGTTACACTTTTACCACGTCACGCATGCCTCGTTACACTTGTACCTCGTCACGCCTTGCTGTGTTATAAGCTGTTTCGTTACAGCCCAAAAATTATTCACAATGAGACTTGATCTAAAGATCTCCTAGATGCAATATCTCACCTTTGTCCATCTCAGCTAATATAACCTTTAGTGTAACAGGTGTAACCAATTGCTTATACCTCTTTGCTTTGTCAACCTTTTACTTCGTTACAAACTTGATACTTCGTCAGACTTTTCTACCTCGTTACAAGTTACTTCGTCACAGACTTGGCTACATGGTTACAAGCTCAAAATAATTTACTTAATTGAGGTGAGAATCAAACATAAGATCTCTTAACATTTTCTTCTATCAAGTCTTTTTCCATCTCTGCTAACTTAACCTTTGATAACTTGTATGCAGCTTAAATGTGTTAAGCTATTATCCCGCTTAATCATAAAGTTGACAAACTTAGTGTTAGGAATATATTGTAATAGATTTTGATATGCCAAATTGTATTTTAGAATGCCCAGTTTTATTTGTTAAGTCTAGGCGTGTCATAGACCATGAAAGGAAAATTAATAAATATAGAAAAAGGGGAAAATACGAAGAAGAAGAAGGAGATGTATGCATATGATATGTAACTAAAATAAGCCCACACGCCCAACTCAAAGAAGAAGACATCTCATACGAAGAAACGAGAAACAAACAAAATTTCATGAAGTTATCTTGAAGATCAAGCATCTATGGAAAGAAAGAAGTACATCAAGAAGAATGCTATAAAAACCAATAATTTGTACAGGCGAGATGGATGAAAGCTTGATGTATAAATCATAAGGTTTCAAGTTTGAAACTCACTCTTTACAATTTTATAAGAGGGAGATGAAGTTTCAATAGAGGTTTCGAAACTAAAGAAGAGATGATGTAATTAAATCAAATAATTCGAAAATGAAGTAGGAGATGAAGTTTCAATAGAGGTTTCGAAACTAAAGAAGAGATGAAGTTGGAATAGAGGTTTCAAAAGAAGTTTCGAAATCAATTAGAACTTGGACAACTTAGAACGGTTAGAGATGAAGTTTCAAAAGAGGTAGGTGAACTTGGAGACAAGGTTAGAGATGCGGTTAAAGAGGTAGGTTTTGAAGGAGATGAAGTTTCAAAAGAGGTAGGTTTCAAAAACAATTAAAACAATTACTTGGAGAAGAGGTTTCGAAACAAGTTGAAGCAAAGGTATAGAAGTTGGAGATGAAGTTAGAGATGCGGTTTGCGAGTCAAAGTCTTCAGAGGTATAGGTTAGAGATGCGGTTGGAGAACAATTAAAACAACAATTACTTGGAGAAGAGGTTTCGAAGGAGATAAAGTTTCAAAAGAGGTAGGTTTCGAAAACAATTAAAACAATTACTTGGAGAAGAGGTTTCGAAACAAGTTGAAGCAGAGGTATAGAAGTTGGAGATGAAGTTAGAGATGTAGTTTGCGAGTCAAAGTCTTCAGAGGTATAGAAGTTGGAGATGAAGTTAGAGATGCGGTTCGCGAGTCAAAGTCTTCATAATAAAGTCAAAGTCAAGATGAAGTATGAGATGAAGTTTCATCAAACTATATATAGTAAGAGCTGGTTAAAGTCAAGATGAAACACTATATATAGTAAGAGCTGAAGTTGGAGATGAAGTTTCAAAAGCTATATATAGTAAGAGCTGAAGTTGGAAATGAAGTTTCAATCAAGGATTGAATTCTCACCATCAAAATGAGACCCAGATCAAGAGATCTCATTGGCCGAACACAAACAACTTCATCAGTAGCCATACAGAGAGAATAAAATACACAGAAGATGAAAGTCCCAGAAGGCATGATCTACATCAGAATTATTTTAAGAGCCCTTCACGTGAAGACATGATCTGCATCAGAAATATTTTAAGTGTCTCTTCACATGGACCAAGAGCTAAGCAACGGCCGAAATATCTCCAAAGTCAGAGATATTATTTTTATTATGATCTTCTGAAGAAGCTACAGATCTTCTGCAAAGGCTACAAGAATTCAAATTTGAGATTGTCTTTTTCCAATGGACAACTTCTCAAAACCAGCTATAAAAGGATGAAGAATGAAGTAGATCAAAACACTTCCAACAGAGCTCTAAACGTGAGATAGCATACGAAATACAAGTGAGAAATATACAGAGCCAACAAGCTAGATACGAAATATCCAAGTGAGATAAAACACTCAGAAGCTCAAAGAGAAAATATTCAAGAGTGTTTAAAATCTTCATCATTGAGAGACTTGCTGCATATTGAAGATCCATTCAGGAAGTCTCAAAGTTGGAAGCCAGTGAAACTTGTTTTTCTACAAACAAGTGATATAGCAGTGTCGGAGACACTGGGCGTGATTAGTGCAGGCTTTGTGATCAAAGCACTAGATCACGGGATACGTCGAAGACGGGGGTAAAGTAGAACGGAGTTGTGAAATCCTGGATTGTCACACAGAGCTGTGAGATCCGAAGCAGCAGTGTCGGAGGCACTGGGCGTGATTGGTGTGGGCTTGGTGATCAAAGCACCAAATCACGGGATACGTCGACCGGATCGTGGAAGACAGGGGGAAAGTAGCACGGAGCTGTGAAATCCTGGAAAGTAGCACGGAGCTGTGAAATCCGAAGCAGCAGTGTTGGAGGCACTGGGCGTGATTAGTGTGGGCTTAGTGATCAAAACACTAGATCACGAAAATTCATTGTATCTAGGAACCAAGAAGTGGTGGATATAGTGAATTGCTCTTGGACGATAAGAGCAAGTGGAGTAGGGGGATTACATCACCTCCGAACCACTATAAATTGCCTTGTGTCATTTACTGCTTTATTTACTTACTGATTATCACGTGGATATACTTGACACAATCACACAACTTGTATTTATTTATTCCGCTGCGTACAAGACTCTAACAATCTAGTTAAGAGTTTTGGTTTCTCTATCGCCTCAACAATTGTTGTATTCGCGAAAACGGTTCAAAAGTCTATTCACCCCCCTCTAGACTTTTACCACACCCCCTTTGGGACCAACACTTAGCAATTCACCTAGGCTCTCATTGCATGGGTGCACCATGCTGTGTGAACAAGACTGACTCAAATAGAAATCAAATGGGGAATACTAAAATACATTTGGCTCATAAAAAATTTACAATATTCCTAACAAATTGAATTGATAGCTTGCTTGAGGACAAACAAGAATAAAGTGTGGAAACTTGTAATAAGTGTCAAAGATGCTACCTTTTGTGGGGTATTTGGGAGACATATTGTGCTATAATTGGAGTGCTTTGAGCCTATTACATGCTTAGAATAGCTTACTTTGATAAAAGTTATTAAAAGATAGGAGCAATGACTAATTGTGATTGCATTTGTGGAGAAGAGCAAACCATTGTCATTTTTAGGGCATTTCGGCGACAGTTCGGTATTTGGTGCATATCTTGAGCTAGGAGTGTCCAAATGAGGTGATTCAAGTAGAATTGAAACAGAAACCTAAAGGGCTATAACTTTCATAGAGACCATAAATGATAATTTAGACTGTGCCGCTTCCACGACCCGATCCATGATCGTGGAGCGCGCGTGGATCGGAAACAGAAAGTTCCACGAAACTAGAGACTTCGTGGATGGTGCACTGGGCGGAAATTCAGCACTTTAAATGTGATTTGTTGGCGGGATTTACAACCTATCTTTCATTCTATATTTCCAAGAGAGTTTTGGAGATTAGATATTTATCTCTCTAGGTTAGATCATCTTCTAGATCAAGCTATCTCCATTTCCTAGCAAGAAGATCTTCAAGGATTGTAGGAGGAATTGACAACTTCTCTTGTAATCTTGGATTGGCTTCTTCAATGATGATTGATTGCATTTGCTATTGAGTAGGTAACTTCATTACATCTAATTTCCTCCATTGATTGCTCAATTGCTTTTGTATCTCAATCTAGATGGATGATGCTTGGCTAGAATCTCTATGTGAATTGGATCCTATTTCCTTGTGTTGTGTATGGATTGATCAACGTAGTTATGGCTATGTGTTGATGTCTTGTTGTAAGAGGAGTTTTCATGGACTCTTGTGTCTGGAATGCGCATCACATGCATGAAGGTTTGAGTAGGATTATGCTTACAAGAGATTGAGGCTTAATCCTGGACTTGTCCTGTAACACCCCGTATTTTCCTAAAATAAATCATAGTCCCGATATTAAATATTTTAATAAAAATATTTATATAGCTATTTAATTTAAACGGGCTCGGGTCTACCTATTATTGTGAACCGGTATTTTGTGCCCAAATGCCTTAAGCCCAAAAATGATTTTTAGCCTAGAAGTTTATTTGTTATCCCAAACCCAAAAATGTATTTATTTATTATATGATATGTAAGCTTTGAACCCAAACTAGGCAACCCATATGTTTGTATAAATATATGTATTATAATTATTTTTGTGAGCCCAAGATGTTTGGCCTAAATCCACATTTAGTGTAGCCCAACCCATTATGAACCCTACTCTTTATTGTGCGTATGAATGTATTGTATCACCCATTCCTTGTCCATGATGTAGCCGTGAATCTCTATGCTTCCTCTCTTCGACTTAGCCACAATGGCCGAACACCATGAACCTTCTAAAACAACACCAATCATCATCAACAACCGCCCTCACCTCTCCCTCTTCTCTCCCGCTCTTTCCCTCCGGCGAGGTGTTTTTCGGCGATCAGCGATGCCCCGGCATCTCCCTTGCTCCATTGAAGCAGAGTAGTGAGAATGGAATCGGAGCTTGGCAGCAGCGACATCTTCCTCTGTTCCCGGCGACATGATCAGTTTCCGGCAGAGCACGGTGGCACGTAGCATCTCTTCTTCAACAACAGTAAGCTCTTCGGCGATGCGGTGATGTTTCCTCTCCGACGCAGTAGCTCTCCGGCGAACTTTCTCCAGCAGCGGCATGGTGTTTTCCTTCTCGGCGGTTTCGACGGAGCTCCGTGTGGTAGCTGTGGTCCCTCTCCGGCGACGTGGTGGCTCAGGATGTACCCGCGGGCAGTGGATTGGGTTGTGGTGTGCCCGCCGCACCACCCGCGGCTCGGCTACATGAAGAAGACGAAGAAGAAGAGTGGTGAGCAGCTTTGGTTTTGGTTGTTGTTGTTTGAATTAGATAAATTAGTTTTTGTTTAGTAAAGTTACTAATTGAGTTATTAACTTAGATGGTAAGGTGGGTGGTTAAGGTTTGGGAGAGGGTTTGAATCCCTTATTAGCTTAATTTTTAATTATTAGCTTTTAATTAATAGTTTATCTTGAGCTTGAGTGTTGATTTGATTAAGGATTTAATCACTTAGGTTCATAATAAAATGTCTAGCCTAGATGGTTGAGCTTGTGGGTAATTTAAGAAGGATTTAGGGTTCAAATCCCTTTATGAGTTTATTTAGTTTTGATTAGTACTTTTGTTAATTAGTGAAGATCCGGTTTAATCCACAGGTTCCCAGTAGCACGACTTTATGAGTTGAGCCTATGTTGACGTTGTTTTTGGATGGTTAAGCGAAGGAGGTAACCCATGCTCTACAAAATCTATTTTCTTACCTATATGATGATTTCTTGACTTCTACTTGTGATTTTTGGCTATGAAATGTGAGTTTTGATGCATTGTCTTGTGGGAATGCATATCTAGAGCTTGTTATTAGGATTCTTGTATGTCATTGCTTGGCTATTCCTTTGATTCAAGTCATATTGTTGTATTTTGTGAGATTTGTGAGATTTTGGGTGTTTTGAACTTGAATTTGGACTTGTTGAAAATCCGCGAAGGGATTAGTTTTGGTACAGGGTTGTACCCGCGGGCGGAACGGCGGACAGTGGCCTACCCGCCGCCCCACCCGCGGGGAACACCACTCGTGGGTAATGGTACCCGCGGGTGGAACCACGGGTGGAGGTCCACCCATTGCCCCACCCGCGGGGTACATGCACTACGGTGATGTTCGGGGATTTGTTCCCCGTGATTCTTTTGACTCGGTAATTGATGTTTTGACTTCCCGATGTTGTTTTGTTGAGCTATTTCAGTGTCTTCTTGATGTTTCGTATGTCTAGAACGATATGTTAGGAATCCATGTAGGATTTGGTGTCTTGAATCGTGCTAAGTGTTCAACTTTGTGATTCGTTGCACCATAATAGTCTTGTATGTTCTTCGGAACTATGTTTGGTTTACCCGTTTGATAAGCATGCTAGTTTGATGTTGAAATGCTAGTGTGTGCGGTTTGTTCTTCCCTTTTGAGAATGACAACTTGCGTTGATCATTGTAAACGACCCCTAAATGAGCTAACTTTAGAAATGTCTTATTATTATACAAGGAATAAATCAAAATATACATGTTATGAAATCACATTATTACACCAACATGCTTTTTAATCCCATTATAACTTACCAACATAGGCTCTTATTATATTTAGTAGATATCTATTTGTGGCCATTATCCTAGTTTTTTTTTTCTTTCCTGATTGGATACAGTTTTCCCATTATTGCGATTATCTAAACAATTTATGAAATGGATTATCTAATAACCGTTTCCATCGCTATGTATCTAGCGCTATTGAACCACCACTATGATGAGGTTTATGAATTTGTGTCGTTAAGTAAATTAATCAAGTCTGGAATTACAATATAATGGAATACTTTTTCGTTGCAAAAAAAAAAAAAAAAAAAAAAAAAAACAAAACAAAACAAAAAACAAAAAACAAAAAAAAAAACTTGAATTAAAAAAATTGCAATGAGATTTTATTTCATTTCCATTTTTCATTGCAACTTATTCTCGCTGCAATGCTATTTTATTCCGTTGCAAATATCATTACAAACTTATTAAATTTAAAAATAATTGCAACTAGAATTCATTATGTTGCAGTTTTCTCTTACAATTTTTTTTTTTTTTTTTTTTGTTGCAATGCAATTTTTGCAATGAACATTTATTCCATTGCAAATATCATTGCAAAATAATTAATATAAAAAAAATTGCACAGAAAATGTATTCAATTGCAATTTTTCGTTGCGAAGTATTTTGTTGTAGGGCTAATTTTGCAATGACATTGTGTTTCGTTGCAAATACCATTGCAAAATTGCTAATTTTTAAAAGTTGATAAAATTTTGCACCGGAATTAATGGTCGCTGCAAATTTTGTAGCAAAAGTTGAAAATTGATTTAGTTTTTTTTTTTTTTTTTTTTTTTTTTTTTTTTTTTTGTTGCAAAAATGTTTCTCTCCATTTTTTTGGTGCCAAAATTGCAATGAAAATTTATTTCTGTTGCAACGTTGCAATGAAATTAATTTCGTTGTGATTTTGCAACAGAATTCATTTCGTTTTCATTGCACCTTAGGGGGTGTATTCAATCATGACTTTTGTAGAGTTTTAAATACTTTTAAAATAATAGACTTTAATAAACTTTGATTGACTTTCATAGAGTCATTCAAAACTTTTTAAAACTTTATAAGACTCTATAAAAGTCTATATAAAAAACTTTCAGACTTTTATCAACTTTTTATTTTTAAAAGTCTACAAAAGTCATTGAAATTCTAAATTAAATACATCCTTACGAACTTTCAATGATTTTGATTCTTATCATTTATAATTTTCTTACAAAATATTTATAATATATCATAAAATTCTTCTTATTATATAGTTCTTCACCCACATCAACATACTCAACATTATTATTTTTATCCCTAGTATGCTGAGACTTATATGCTAATTACTTATATATATTATTAATAAACATCAACAAAAAAAAAATTCATTAGAAATTCATAACAATATTGAACAATAAAATTAATAATAAAAGAATTGATAAAATAAAATATTTAAAAATATAAGGCTAAAGTGTCATCCCACACCCTGAACCATATGCGATTCTTCATGCCACACCTTAATCTTTAATAAGTGCTAATTAGATTCACAAACCAATTTTTTTTTGTCGCCTAGCATTTTTAGAAGGTTTCCCAGTCGCGGTGCTGACATGGAACCGGTTAGAATCTTATGTGGATTTTGTTTTTATATTTTATTTTTTGAAGACATATGGATCCATTTTTTTTAATTTTTCTTTATTTAAATTGTTAAAACTTAGTGGTCGACAACTACCGTATTCATTTTCTATTGTATTAGCCGACAACTCCTCACTACTCTCCGGCGATAACGCTCTCTCAGACGACTTTGTCCGACGTTCTCCGACGACTCACTGGTCTCCGACGAAGCACTGGCCTCGTACTATAGTCAGGGTACGGTACAATTGTTTTTGGAATCAATTTTGTGTTTTCAATTGTTTTCAATTAAATGGAAGGGTTTTGCTCTGTTTTGAATATGATGAAAATGGATGTGGCTTCTTCCTTTGGAAGGATCAAGTGCTAGGAGGGGTGAAGGTGACCATGAAGACCTCAAGAATCTTGTGTTGTCTTTGAGATGTGAAATAGAGGATTTGAGAGAACTAATTATTAATGAGTGTAGTGCTATGAAAAAAGAAAATCAAGTGTTGAGGAAAAAAATATTTTTTTCTCTTAATTGTAATTGGGGTGCTTGTAGCCAAACTTTGTTGTTAGGAATTGTAATTGTAATTTTAATTGTTTTACATTGTAATGAAATTGCCATTGATTAGCTATTTTGAGTATGAATCACTTGCATTTTGGTGAAAATTTTGAGGTTTTGGTAATAGTGTTTGATAATTAGATGTTTGTTTTCAGCTGGAGCTTTACTGTGTATTGACCACTCTATGCATATTCAATTGGATGTGTCTTTTTAGTTGATAACAGTGTTTTTTGGAATGGGAATGGATTTTCTTGAGTTAATTTGGAATGGGAATGAATTTGAATTTGATGGTGAAGATGATGATAAAAGTGTTTTTTGGAATGGGAATGAATTTGATGATGAAGATGCTGTTAATTTGCATACAGAATCCATATATGATGACCATCATATTTCTTTATTCCTGAGTTGTCATTTTACCAAAATAAATTCAGGTTTTAAATATTTCTGAGGCCAGAGCACAAGAACTCTAGGAAAGTACACTGCCTACATGAGTAATCTTCAATTTGCCAACAATTTGAAAACTACACTGCCTTCAATTTGCCAACAATTTGAAAATGATCACTGCCATTCAATACCAAAATCCAATACATACATTTGGATAATAATAAGTAGCAATACATTCAATACCACCAAGCTAAACCATTCACTGCCTACATCAGTTAATCACACAGTGCAAACTAATTATGCCCTGATCAGTCACTGCATACATTAGACTGCAAACTACATTCAATACATTCACAATTTGTTCATTAGAAAACTATCATCATTGTTGTGTACAGTGCTGCCAAAAATATCCAAAAGTCCAAGAAGCTTCCAAATCTTCAATGTTGTGTGCAATCTACAAAAATAAACACAAATTATTAGCAAATTATTATCATAAATCCAATAATCATAGAACATATATAAACAGTAGTTTAAGTGAAATACCTGACATTCCAATAGTACTTTCTTGAGATAAAATTGGCCCCCTTCCTCTTCCTCTAACTGCAGTACCAGCCCTTCCACTTCCCCTTCCTTTCCCTCTTCCTATAACAGCAGTAGAAGTACCACAGTGTCCTTGTTGGTTTGTCAAAGTAGGACAAAATCTTTTGTTGTGCCCCTTTCCCTTGCATATTTGACATGTCATTATCCTCCCTTTCCTTGACAGCTTACTAATCTCTGAACTCATCTTGGTTTTGTCCTTGTTCTTCTCATTATCTTCAAGTTTTCTTTTTTTCTTAGGCCTGCCAGTCATCTTCCTTGGGACTGGAGCATGTATTTCATCACCTTCAGTTCTTGGCCAAAACTGCTCTCCATTTATTGGCTGTATTACTTCATGATAGGTCTTCAAATACCTCTCTTTACTGTACCATTCATGGATGTATTGATCTGGCTGGTGACCCTTGTGAAATATGGCACAAATGGAGTGAGAACAGGGCATACCACTCAACTGCCAAAGTCTACAAGAACAAGTCTTCAACTCTAAATTCACCTTGAATTGAAAGCTTCCCTTTTTCACCTCATATCCTTCAGCTCCATTGTAGACAACTTCCCAATTTGCACTGTCAAGTATGTTCTCATTCAGCTTTTTCAGCACACATGACCCATAATTGCCCCTCCATCTTTCAGCTATTGCTTTCTTCTTTGCAATCCTCTTCATAACAAAAACTCTTATATCTTCAAGCATTGGGATAATATTCTTTGACCTTGCTTTCAACAATGTCTTGTTAAATGCCTCACTCAAATTGTTGTCCACCAAGTCACATTTAACTTCATCTTTGAAGAATGCTTTGCACCATAACTGCATAGGGTACTTGTTAAGATCATGACGTGCTGTAGCATCTACCTTATCCAAAGCTTTCAACTTATCTGCAAGTAGTGCTTGAGTAGGTGTCTTTGCAATCTGCCAGAAATGTGCCTTCAGGACCTTCCCCCTATGATTCTTACTCCAGTTGGCATGGACATGCCTAGCACAATTTCTGTGCTCAACACCAGGAAATATCTCTTGTATGACATTAGATAAACCCTGCAAATTCAGATTCAAGTTAACCACAATATCAAGTACCGTAACACATTTAAAGAACTAAAGAATTAAAGTGGATTTACCTTCTGTTGATCACTCATTAAGGTCCGTTCAGTGTTGTCCACAATATTCAAATCTGACTTTAAAAGCTTCAGAAACCATGTCCATGATGAGCTATTCTCAATCTCAACAACAGCCCAAGCAATTGGATACATTTGATTGTTACCATCTCTACCAACAGCAGTCAGTATTTCACCCTTCAATTTCCCTTTTAAAAAGCAACCATCTAGTCCAATAAACCTCCTGCAACCCTTTAAAAAACCCTTCATCATAGCATTAAAACACACATATATCCTCTCAAACATTAATGGTGAATTTTCCACAGTTGTTGTTGTTTTTATCTTCACTGTAGATCCTGGATTTGAATTCAAGCACTCCTGAGCATAATCCCTTAGCTTTTTGAACTGACTCTCATATCCAATATCCAACTTCTTCAATATCCTTGTTATTGCTCTTCTACACATGCTGACAGTTACATTCAAGTTCAACTCAGATTTGATTTCTCTGCTCAACTCTGAATAACCAATAGTTCGATTTTGTCTCACCTTCTCTTCAAATTTCCATTCTAACCATTTCTGACTAACTATCCCCAAGGTAAATTGATTGTTGCATTTATGTTCCAAGCTAATTGCCTTCACCTGAAAACACCTAGTTCTCTCTTCCCACCCTGCACTAACATGAAAACCACAACCCTTTCCCAGACACTCAACCCTAACATACTCTAATTGATTCTTTTTCCAGAAAAAATCCCTCTTTGTGTGTACAGCATAACTAATCATAGCCAACTTGAATTGCACATTTTCATCAAAGTACATACCTAATTGAATAAAAGGGTGGATCTGCTTTAGGGTTAAACGTAGGGTACTTAGCATTGTACTTTGATTGCACCTCATTTCCTTCCTCATTTTCCAAATCTTCTTCAACTGTTGGTGGATCTTCTGAATCATAATAAACAGAATCAGCTTCATCTCTTAAGGGATATTCAGATGTTGCCACATAAGGTGGTATTGATTCCTCATCTAGTCTGATTTTCCTTTTCCTCTTGTCCCCCCTTTTTGTAATCTGCTCAGAATCATAATCAGCCTCATCTCCTAAGGGATTTTCAGTCCCCTGCTCACTTAAGTAGTCACTCCCAAGTCCTAAATCTGCCTCAACTTCACTCCCACCTTCCTCACCCCCTAATTCTGCACCATATTCAGCCTCATCCCCACCTCCCTCACCCCCTAATACTGCCTCAGGCCAAGGTAAAGATAAAGCAACCACATCAGGCTCATCTTCCCCATGTTCAACATAAATCTCACACCTTTTATTCTCTGTAGCAATCTGAGCTAAGTGGAGACTACTAGCATCATTATGAAGTAGTTTTAAAGCTGTAAAGGGTTCACTGGTCAACTTATATGTTAGTGAGGCTATTTTCCCATACCTTTGGTCTACTATGTACTTCAATAAGTGGGGATAACATATTAAGTCAGGGTCCATAAACACTTTTTGTGTCTCACCGTTCAAATATTTTAACTCAGGCTTTTTCACGAAATTACCACTGTGATGAATAATTAATTCCACACTTCCATTCATCCTAACAACAAAAATTTAAGGCATATTTAATCATAAAAGCAACAACATTGGCAGTATCAATTTATACACCAACCAACTGTCAGAAATACAACTAATGAAATGCAGGACCACACTTTATACAAACATATAAAACAAAAATGCAGTACAACAGGACCCACTACATCAAAATCAATACAACAGTTGGCAGCAAAAGCATCAACAGTATAATATTCCAGCCCATTCGCATATTCCAAGCAAAAGCAAAGCAATTTGACAGCATATTCGCATATTACATTACGAACAGTATAATATACCTACACTTTATGCATATATTGTTCTACATATAGACTTAAACATACCTTACTCCTCCTTTGCATATATTCACTTCGACTTCGCACCTTCGTCCCCAATGTTCGTCGCCCACTCTTCGTCGTCGATGTACGGATGCTGTCTGGAAGTCGTCTGGATTAGTGATTTAGGTTTCGTTGTTCGTTGGTCTGAATAATTTGGGAAGTCGTCGAAGTGGTCTGAATAATATTCTTAGGGAAGTCGTCGAAGTGTTCTGGAAGTGGTCCAATTTAGGGTTATCAATTGTACAATTAATTTGGGTATATTACATGTATGTGATGACAGTGCTGCCACATATCCAAAAACAACCATGTTAATATTGTTTTAGCTCCACATCAGCAACAAGAAACCGGAGACTTGAAGGGAACCTACTAAAAATTCTAGGCGACAAAAAAAAATTGGTTTGTGAATCTAATCAGCACTTATTAAAGATCAGGGTGTGGCATGAAGAATCGCATATGGTTCAGGGTGTGGGATGGCACTTTAGCCAAAATATAATTACAAGTTG
Source organism: Ipomoea nil (assembly GCF_001879475.1). Classification (NCBI taxonomy): domain Eukaryota; kingdom Viridiplantae; phylum Streptophyta; class Magnoliopsida; order Solanales; family Convolvulaceae; genus Ipomoea; species Ipomoea nil. The sequence continues at coordinate 1,277,332 of NW_017616947.1, forward strand.
CATTAAAAAAATAAAAATCTAATATTAATAATATATATAAAATAATTATACTTGATATATTGCTAGGCATCACGCAAAAAACTATTATTTGCAATAGCAATTTGAGACTACGAACAACAACAAGGTGCTACTGTTTACAACCCCAAATTGTTGTTTCGAACATTAGTTCGCTATTTGTAGTTGTTAGTATTATTATTATTATTATTATTATTATTATTATTATTATTATTATTATTATTATTATTATTATTATTATTATTATTATTATTATTATTATTATTATTATTATTATTATTATTATTATTATTATTATTATTGTTATTAATTTTAGTATATGATTGTAATTGTATGGTGTTAGTTTTAGCTGACCAAGTGTAGCCTAGTTATCAGGAGTAGTTAGAGTTTAGTTATGGATATACTTTTGTAATATGTATTCTATCGTAACTGAATCATTTCAATTCTCTAATCTGGTAACAGTCAGGTATCGGTTCTCTTTCCTCCTCACCGCAAACTTCCCCCTCCTATCCGTAAACACCACCACACAACCGACCTCCGATCATGTCGTCCAGTTCTTCCGACCGGATTGCTTCCGCCACCGGCAACCCATCTCCGGCTGGTGCGAATGCTCTCTCCGATGCTCATCACTTTGTGAGCATGAAGCTTACGTACAGAAACTATCTATTCTGGCGTAGGCAATTGATTCCCTTCCTCTGCGGCCAGGAGTTGCTGGGATACGTCGACGGTAGCTTCCTGTGTCCACCGGCTACCATCGCCGCACCCTTGCCAGACGACTCCTCTGATGCGACGGCCTCTCTCGTTCCCAATCCAGCCTTCAAGGCTTGGGAGAAGCAGGTCCAGTCCATCTTATCCCTTTTGATCTCCTCCATGGCGGATGAAGTTCTCCATCTCGCCGTCGGCAAAGAAACGTCCACCGCAGTCTGGGCCTCCATCACAAGTGCCCTCGGTTCCTCCAGCCAAGCTCGGTGCATGATGGCACTGTGGAGCGTTACAAAGCGCGCCTCGTTGCCAAAGGGTTTAATCAGGTAGTTGGATAAGATTTCTTTGACACCTTTAGTCCTGTGGTTAAACCTACCACAGTCCGCATGCTGTTCTCTCTTGTTGTGTCCAACCAGTGGACGCTACGCCAGCTAGATGTTCACAATGCGTTCTTGAATGGACACCTGGCAGAGACGGTGTATATGAAGCAACCTCCGGGATATGAGGATCCGACCAATCCCAGTCATGTGTGTTTTCTTCAGCGTTCTCTTTATGGCTTGAAACAGGCTCCACGCGCCTGGTTCAAGCGTCTCCATGATTTTCTGTTGTCTGCAGGTTTCAAGTCCTCCAAAACAGATGTCTCTCTATTTTACTACACAGCTGGGGACTCCCGAGTTTTCTTACTCGTCTATGTCGACGACATTATCATGATGGGAAACGATGCCGCCCTGGTAACCTCTCTACTGCAACGGCTTGCGACAGCATTCAAAATCCGAGATCTTGGTACTCCACACTTCTTCTTGGGTATTGAAACCATTGCAGACAGTGATTGGATTATTCTCTCGCAACGGCGTTACACAACTGACCTCCCAGGACGAGCTGGAATGGTTGACTGTAAGCTTCTTGCTACACCAGCAGCTGTTACTAAGTCAGTCGTACCGTCTGATGAGCCGTTTGAGAATCCGACTCAGTATCGTCGTGTGGTCGGCGCTTTGCAATATCTGACTATCACCCGGCCGGATCTTGCGTACTCGGTCAATAGACTATGTCAATTCATGCACTCACCTACTACCGAACACTAGGGGCTTGTCAAACGTGTCCTGCGCTACATTAAGGGGACACTCTCACTAGGGTTACGGTTCTCGCCGTCGTCTACTACTCACATACAGGCCTATTCGGACTCTGATTGGGCAGGGTGTCCTATTGACCAGAAAAGTACAAGTGGGTTTGCTGTCTGTCTGGGGTCTAATCTCATCTCCTGGCTCTCCAAGAAACAGCGCACCGTTGCTCGGTCCTCCACAGAGGCAGAATATAAAGCTCTAGCTGACATGTCTACTGAAGTCACTTGGGTTGTTACTTTGTTACGGGAATTAGGCCTACACTCTGGTGAACCTGCTTCCTTATGGTGTGACAACCTTGGGGCGACTTATCTATGTGCGAATCCGATTTTTCATGCATGCACTAAGCACGTTGAGATCAACTACCACTTCGTTCGTGACAAAGTGGCATCGGGGGACTTTGTTGTCAACTACATCTCTACTACGGATCAGCTGGCTGACATCTTCACCAAACCGCTTCCAGCACCTCGGTTTGCCACTCTACAGGACAAGCTCAATATTGTGCTTCACCAACCTTGTGCTTGAGGGGGTGTGTTAGTGTTATTATTATTATTGTTATTACTTTTAGTATATGATTGTAATTGTATGGTGTTAGTTTTAGTTGACCAAGTGTAGCCTAGTTATCAGGAGTAGTTAGAGTTTAGTTACGGATATACTTTTGTAATCTGTATTCTATTGTAACTGAATCATTTCAATTCTCTAATCGTAGTAACCTGTTGTTAAAAAAAATAGAAAAATATATATTACGAATGTAAACATAAAAAGAATAAAAATCAAAAGATATGAGTGTTTATATGAATATTATGAAACATATACTAAAATTTAAGGATGAAAAAATTGCTTTGTTCATGTATTTAGGGAGAATTAGAGAAAGTTAGGGATAAAAAAATTCATAGAAAAAATAAAAATCAATATAAACAAGCAATAATGAAGTAAAAATAATATTATTTCGAATTTTTAGAGGAAGATTGTAAAGTTTAGGAGAGAGAGAGAAAAATTGGTAGAGTTTAGGTATGAGGAAAATATAGGATAATGAAGAAAAAAATAATTTTATTAAATTTAGATAGGTTTACAAAGTTTAAATAGGGAGAAAAAATAGAGTTTAAATAGAGGGAGAGAAAACATTCAAAGTTGTTAGAAAGAAAATTTTGAAATCTTGGAGTTGATGGTTGGATTTCAACTATTTATATTTGAGAAGAAAAAGTCTACAAAAGTCCAAAAATTAAAAAGTCTACAAAAAGTCTACAAAAGTTCATAACTTTTTGAATACCACATGACTTTTAAAGACTCTTTAAAAGTCTTCTCCCAAAAGGTTGAATCCCCAACCCCAATGGCCCCCCCACACTCAGACTCGACAGAGCATTGTGGGAAGATGTAAATCACTGTGACTCAATGGTTCAACAAACAGAGCCAAATGCCGGTGCGCACAAGGAATCTGTCCACTTTGGACATAATTCGCACACTACCACCACCGAAGTTTGAATCTTTAAAAGTCTTAATCGAATATCACACGACTTTTAAATACTCTTTAAAAATCTTGATTGAATACTGCTTGACTTTTAAAGACTCTCTAAAAGTTTTGAATACCTCCAAACTTTTAAAGTTCATAAAAGTCTTTAAAACTTTATGAAAGTCATGATTGAGTACACCCCCTTTAGACTTTTTATAGTAGTGAAAGGACTAAATAATTCTCAGACTTTTTCTAGTAATTGAAGGACTAAATAATTCTCTTTTAGTACAACATGCTAGGATCTAAAAGAAAATTGAGAAAATTAAAGCATTAGTTGTATAAGGGAACTAGGACAAATTCCATTTTAACAATAAATATTGCCCTTAAAAATGACATAAAAGATGTGCAATATATAACTTAAATTGTCAAACATAATTGCATTTTTACAAAGCTATAACCTTGTTCCAAACATATAGTGCTTAAATTATTTAAGTATTGATAGTAAAAAAAAAGGTTTCTATGCACAGAATGTCAAAATTGCGCTTATAACATTGAGAAATAGAGATAGCATGGTTTGAAGCTTCTTTACAAATAAGAAAGCAAAAACAAATGACTTCAGAGTCATCAATGTTCATAAACTTTGAGATAGCTTTAGGCAACTATCAACAAAGTTTCTCGCTCTTATCATATTGAGCATTTTGTCTACCAATACATGTCACAACGGCATAGAAAATGATAGCATGGTCGTCATTTTTCCACAAACAATTATTATGGAGAATTTTATATTAAAATTTTGTGGATAGATAATGAATTTGATACAAACAAAGACCATTAGATATGGGGAACTTTAATCTATATTCAAAATAATTTACAAAACTAAAATGACAAAGTTAATAAATATTTTTATTTGTTCCCCTACATCACAACACTAAAATAATATGAAAGGAAAAAAATACTCTCAATATTCGAAATATACATCACAACACTAAAATAATCAAATTCTTTGTGAAATTCCTAAATATTCGTCACAAGAATTTATAAGTAAATTTCACAGCAAATTTTCATAAAATATGTCTGGTAATCTATGGATTAATAGTAGGAATTTAGGTATTCATTGTGGCATGTTTTGACTTGCAAATGATTAAATTGTGTGTGTGAATGATAAGTAGTAAAGAGAAGCTGTGCGTAAAGTAAATGAGAGATTAGAATTTTATAGTGGTTCAACCAACTCGCCTTAAAGCACTCTTCTCTTAGAATTTTTTAGGTGGTTTCCAGTAGTATATACTCCAAATACAAGTAGAGAAAACTTGTGCTTTGATCACAAAGCCAGCCACAAGCCACAGGGTTTCATAAGATGCACTTGTTACTCCTCATCTTTCTACTTCAACAAGCAAAGATGTTGGGTTTGAACACAAAGGTTTTGTTCTCCAACTGATAATGATTTAGTGTTTGATTGGTTCTTGAATCTGCCAAAGTCTTCTCTTGATCTTGAGTTGTTCGCAATTCTCTCTCTCATTGGCCAACTTGAATTTGAAAGCAATTTTAGCACTAGTATGGAGTTTTTCTTGAAAAGACCATAACCTCATTCAGCTCTGAAGTTAGGTATTTATAGACATCTTTGAATTTTTTCGTTGGAAACAAAATTCAAACCAAATGTCTTTATCCATAGTCAAATCGGAGATGTAAATATAAATCAAAATCTAAATACATGTGACACCGGGGCATACTCCTGATTATTACATAAAAATCATAAAAAAAATATATCTAGTCACGAAAAAACTTAAGCACAACAGAGGCTAACCCAAATTATACTAAGCAACATCCTTTATATAATAAAGCTATATGGTTTGGGAAATAATTAATTTTACAATTAATGCCACAACATCTTTTATTATTAAAAAAAACACATTAAATAGCTATATATTATATAATCATATAAAAAATATACTTTTGAAAAATAAAATAGCTATATATTATATAATAATATAAAAATGTGTTCAATTAGAGTTTAAATTTACACATACAAAATTTGAAATTTGCTTTCCAAATGTAATTATCTCTTTTTTTTTTTTGGTATAACCAAATGTAATTATCTTAGTTATTATTCGTATTGTGAAAATTATAATATAGATGAAATACAATTAAGAATAAATCAATGTAATTATGTAAATTCTCTCTATAAATTTATTTGAATATGCACATAATTAGAGATTATATTAATCATACAAAATTATAATTATAATTTTAATTTTAATTGTAATTTTGTATTCTATAAAAATAATAAATACTTGACCAATGAAAGTTCAAAAATATTATATATTAAATAATTTAAAATATTTTAGTTTTTCTATTTTTTATTTATATTTATAATAACATAATTTTTTTCCGTGCATCGTGCGGGTGAATTACTAGTTAATTAAAATAAGCTAAGCACATCCGTTGCACCATGTTGTGTCAAACATGTACTTCATGCACGATAAACTCTAAAGAAATGCATCAAAAACATGTTGTGTCAAACATGTACTTCATGCACGATAAACTCTAAAGAAATGCATCAAAAACATAACCAGCACTGCATATAGACTTGAACCCTGGCCAGAAGCCCCAAAGCATGCCCACTCTGCCGCTACACCACACTCAACCTTTAGAACTAAAGCTCCAAAGATAATATATGAAGTCCAGAAGCAGAACGTCTACAAACGGGTGGGAGAATTAATAAAAATCTTCCGCCATAAGAGAGAAACGAACCCACGCCAAGCAGCTCACTATCGACCTCTCATCCCATCTAGCCACGGAGTCCATCTTGCTAAATTTATGCATCCGAAAAATACTTAAGGCATATCACCAAGAAACGGGTCAACCCACCATTAAGCGGGTCAACCCACCATTACGCTTTATCCATAGTGCAATGACTCAATTGTTATGCCGTGCAACCGTGTGTACCGTTCTTGGTACACACGGTTGAAAACGGCACCGTAAAGTGCCAGGGAAGTAACGGTGCCGTTAGTGGCACCGTTTCACTCATCCCGATATTTAAAAAAAAATATTATTATTATTGCCATAAAACGCCACTACACTCCTTTTTCCGCCATTTCCAACATTTCGTCTCCAACAAGCTACACACTTCCTTCGCACTGTAGCAGTCTTCATCACTCTCTCTGTCTACTCGGAGTCGCGATTTTCGCCGTCTTCATCTCATTGTCGCCGGAGCGTGTTTTGTTCACCATTGTCGCCATTTTCGCCATTTTCATTCTAGCATTGTCGCCCGTTATCATCGCATTCTCCATCAGGTATAATGTATTTTTGTCATTTTTTACTGTTAACGTTGTGTTTTTTGACTGTTAACATTCATATTCGCTGTATATTCTTGTTATTTTTTACTAGGGTTTTGCAACACGATTTTGCATTTTTCTCAAACAGATCAATACTCTGTTTTTTTTTTCTGTTTCTTTGATTGTTTTTTGGTGTTTTCTGAAATGTTTTTGGACAAATAGTTGTGATATTGTGGATATATAGCTTTATACTTGTGGTTTTATAGTTTAATACTTATGCATGTCTGAAAATATCATTCATCTCTTCAATTATTGTGTTTCTGAAATGTTTGTGGACAAATAGTTGTGATATTGTGGATATATAGCTTTATACTTGTGGTTTTATAGTTTAATACTTATGCATGTTCGAAAATATCATTCCTGTCTTCAATTAGTGTGTTTCTGAAATGTTTGTGGACAAATAATTGTGATATTGTGGATATATAACTTTATAATTGTGGTTTTATAGTTTAATACTTATGCATGTATGAAAATATCATTCCTGTCTTCAATTAGTGTGTTTTCTGAAATGTTTGTGGACAAATAGTTGTGATATTGTGGATATATAGCTTTATAATTGTGGTTTTATAGTTTAATACTTATGCATGTATGAAAATATCATTCCTGTCTTCAATTAGTGTGTTTTCTGAAATGTTTGAGGACAAATAGTTGTGATATTGTGGATATATATCTTTATAATGGTGTTTTATAGTTTAATACTTATGCATGTATGAAAATATCATTCCTGTCTTCAATTAGTGTGTTTCTGAAATGTTTGTGGACAAATAGTTGTGATATTGTGGATGTATAGTTTAATAATTCTTATTTACAGAAATGGCTCGTGAACCTACACTGGCTGAGGATCTTAGAGAAACAAAAAGAAGAAGAAGAGAGTACCGGACAGCAGCAATTCTAGATTCACAAGCAGCTCAGAGCTCTAATCCAACTAGTGAACAACCAGCAGCAGCCCTAAATTCACAAGCAGCTCAGCGCTCACGCCCTGCTAAGGAAACAACTGTTGCAGAGACTTCAACGAGACGGCGCCGACGAACTAGAGAACACAGGAGAGATTACTTCAATACGAGGATGGGGCCAAAGCTGATGTTTGATCTTGTCCAGAGGCTCTCACCACGACAGAAACAAGCTGTCGTAGAAACTGGATTTGGTGGACTTCTTCATCTCCAACTCTGCACCAATGAATCAAAGTTGGTGCAATACCTGCTGGACAACTTTAATGTTTGCAGGTGTGATTTTGTATTAGAGGATGATAGTCTCCACATTGAAGAGGAAGATGTCGAATACACGTTGGGAATCCCGCGAGGGCCTCTGAAGGTCAATGAGGGGACAAAGATGGAAGACACCTCAACCCGTGAATACAAACTGCTGCTGACTTCATGGAGAAGGAGGTGGGGTATTACAGCAGGCTCGCCAATAACTACATAGATGCCAGATGAGATTGTTAGGAGAGCTGATCATGGTGATGAGTTCAAGAGGGATTTCGTAGTCTTTGCCGTTTCCTCCATGCTTCGAGGAAACACAACACGCTACTCCAAGTACAGGATCTTAAACTCATTGATTGATGTTGATATGATTAAAGAGTACAATTGGTGCGCCTACACATACCAATCTCTCATTGACTCGATAGATAGTTACAATGAAGATAGAAAGAGAAGCTTTTGGGGGCCAATGACATTGATATTGGTCAGTTCTTATTGTCTTTAATCTAGTTGCATGAATTTTATGTAGTTGTAGGTGTATAACTAACAATTTATTATGGATATATATGCATGAAACTTGGAATATACTCAGTTTAATAAGATCCTTTATGTAGTTTAATTTGTGGATATATAGTTTTAAAATTGTGGATATATAGTTATGTGATTATGGATATATAGTACTCTGTGAATATATGAATGTATTACTCTGTGGACATACTAATGTGTTTTTGGATGTATAGTTATGGGTTTATGGATATATATGCATGACACTTGGAATACACTCAGTTTAATGAGGTCCTTTATGCAGTTTAATTTGTGGATATATAGTTTTAAAATTGTGGATATATAGTTATGTGATTATGGATATATAGTACTCTGTGAATATATGAATATATTACTCTGTGGACATACTGTTAATAATTCTGGATATATACTAATGTGTTTTTGGATGTATAGTTATGGGTTTATGGATATATATGCATGACACTTGGAATACACTCAGTTTAATGAGGTCCTTTATGCAATTTAATTTGTGGATATATAGTTTTAAAATTGTGGATATATAGTTATGTGATTATGGATATATAGTACTCTGTGAATATAAGAATGTATTACTCTGTGGACATACTGTTAATAATTCTGGATATATAGTAATGTGTTTTTGGATGTATAGTTATGGGTTTATGGATATATATGCATGACACTTGGAATACACTCAGTTTAATGAGGTCCTTTATGCAGTTTAATTTGTGGATATATAATTTTAAAATTGTGGATATATAGTTATGTGATTATGGATGTGTAGTACTCTGTGAATATATGTATGTATTACTCTGTGGACATACTGGTAATAAATCTGGATATATATTAATGTGTTTTTAGATGTATATTTATGGGTTTATGGACATATATGCATGAAACTTGGAATATACTCATTTTATTAATATCATTTTTTATTTCTGAATTTTGTGGATATATAGTTTTAAAGTTATGGATATATAGTTATGTGATTATGGACATATAGTTATGCATTACACTGTGACCATGCAATTAAGAATACATGGATAAATTGTTCTAAATTCATCTTTAACATAATCTTCTGTAATTTGTAGCTGTTTTACTTTGATCGAGTAGAATTCAAAGGAATGAAGATCAACAGAACATACCCTAGCATACTTGCTTGGACAACCACGCTTGTAAGAAAGAGAGTCAAGGCTGAAAAAAGGGCTGGTGGGTTTGGAAAAGGAAGGGTTATCCCTAGAGTTAAGAAGCCAAGGACTGATGCTACCACCTCACTGCAACAACCTGCAAGCACTGCTGCTGCTACAACCTCACTACCACAACCTGCATTTACTGCTGCTGCTACTACTTCTTCTACTCCTGCTACTGCAACACCGACACCAACTACAAGTGAGCCACTCTCAAGTGTTGATCGGGTGACCCGTGTGCTCCAAAAGCTAGCATCAGATGTCCTGGAGTTTGGTGAAGCTATGTCTGAAATTGGAAAGCAGGGCGCACCTATTGAAGTCATGAAGAAAGCATTCTCAGGGATATCAAACATGCTAGGTGCTGCAAGTGCAATTGAATCAACTTCCATTCCAACTGAATCTCAGTTGGATGACATATTCTTTGGGAGTGAAACCTTCACCGCTGCAGTGGATTCATTGGTGGAAGCATTTCAGAAGACAACAAAAACCATGGAATTTGAAGCTCCATCATTTGATTTGGGAATACACTGCAATGAATCGCAACCGCAGCCATGTGAGCAACACACAGAGCAAGTAGTTGAAGAGGACCTACCATTGGATGCTTTGGTTCAACAAATTGGAGAGGATGCAGGACTGTCAACGACCTTGGGAGCACAAGTAACTCCTCCACTTGTTAGGGTCCCATTTCAGAGATATGTTCGTCATGCCGCTGCTACTGATGCTGATGTTGATGACTTTGATTGGTAAATTTACAGTTTGTTATTTGCATTTGGCTTTAACGTTATGAATTTATAGTGCTAAAATTATGAATATAAACTTATGAACATTTTTACAACTGTGGACATATAGCTTGAAAATTGTGGATATATAGATATAAAATTATGAACATTTTAAATCTGTGAATATATAGTTCTATGATTATGTACATATATGTTTAATATTATGGATATAAAGTTCTAATACTGTGGATATATAAACAACAGTGTCATGCAAGAAAGTGAGTCTGATGTTGAGGACGTGACTGTTAGGATGAGACCCCAGCGACGATTCAGGAACAAGCCTCTTTGTTTGAGGTCACCATACTGGACACAGAATGCAGGTTTTATACGAACTGCAACTCCACGGGAAAAAATCATTTCAAACTATGCATTCTTGAGTGTGTCTACCGAACACCCAGAAGAGTATGTTTGAACACATATATTTATAATAACCTTTAAATTACTTAGATAGTTCATATTATTATAACTATTGGTGTTATTATTATTATTGTTATTTTGGTGCTGTAGTGAGTTGCTGTTCAGCTATGGTGACTACTACCTAACAAGGCGTCACTTCTCAACTTTGAGCAATGGCGAGTTGGATATAGACTTCTTGAATATTTGGTCTTTGCGGCTAACTTTGAAGAACACAGAACGTGCTGTTGGGATACCAAAACGCGTATTCTTCACCACACTGCCACATGTAAGAGTTATTTTTGACATGCAGATGCGCATTTTTAAAAATCTAGTACTCTAAGCCTTTTGAATACTCATTTTTTGCATTTCTGTGTATTCAAAAACAGCTCCAGCTTGATCCATCTGATGATTGGATGAAAAGTCTCCCAGCTGAGAAAAGGATGGAAAATTTCAATGATAGATTGAATTATGAAATATCAAGTTTTGGAAACCTGGAAATCAGTGATGCAGACCTTGTAAGATCTATTACACACACTTAATTTAATAATTTAAGATTTTATTATTGATATATATGCATGAAGCTTGGAATATACAAAGTTTAATAAGATCCTTTATAAAGTTCTGAATTTGTGGATATATAGTCTTAAAATTGTGGATATATAGTTATGTGATTATGGATATGTAGTACTCTGATAATATATGAATGTATTACTCTGTGGACAGACTGTTAAGAATTCTGGATATATGGTAATGTAGTTTTTGGATGTATAGTTATTAATTTGTGGATTTATATGCTTGAAGCTTGGAATATACTCGGCTTATTAGGATCTTTATAAATTTCTGAATTTTGTGGATATATAGTTTTAAGATTGTGGATATATAGTTTTATAATTATGTATATATAGTACTCTGTCAAATATGAATGTATACCCATGCAGTTAACAGTACCTGGGTATGTAGTTGTTTCAAATAATAACCTTTTGTTTTGGAATTAGATATTTTTCCCAGTGCATCGCCATGCACACTACTTTGTTGTGTGCATAAATGTCAAGGAATCCAAGGTTCAGGTGATAGACAACAAGGAATTGCCTGCTGGTGTTTCAGAGCTTGATAAATATGGGGACTGTCCATACAAACTGGTAGCTTATATTATATTAAAAAAATCTCCTTATTGTCACCTATATATTGAATTTAAAACATTATGAACATTGAGCTAATTTTTTACCAGATTGAAGCATTCAAGGCGTACCTGGCAGCAGGACAATCCACCTTGACTCACAAACTGAACAGCATGCCAGTAGAGTTCCTTGCCATGCACTGGAAAAATGCAGAGAATGTCACCGACTGTGGCATATATGTAATGCGGCATATGGAGACTTACATGGGTGGAGCTTTCGAGAACTGGAATCCTGGGTTCAAGAAACATATGCGCACGAATGTAAGAGTAACAGAAATATATTACATTCCAACTACATCAGAAAGTGATGAAAAAATTACAATGAACTAGTTATTTATTTTTCTTATTTTACAGGCTAGCTTCATTTTTGAGTTGAGGGCAAAGTATGCTGCTTGTATCATCACGTCAAAGCTGAACAGCGTCAAAGGCGAGGTCATGAAAGCTGCAAAGATTGAAGACAAGAAGAAGTAAAACTGGAAATATCAATGAATGTTTTTGTGGATGAATATTTTAATATTTTCTGTTCTTTGGTCGTTTTGTAACAACTCTATCACAATTTTTGAAATTCGATCTATGAAATTCACTGAATATATAGTTCTCATATTATGGACATGTAGGTTTAAGATTGTGGATGTATGGATATAAAATTATGAACATCTTACATAAGTATAAACATACCGTTCAAATATTCATATATTCATATTTCAAGAATTATGGACATATAGGTTTAAGATTGTGGACATATTGATATAAAGTTATGAATATTCGTTCAACTGTGAACTTACATTTTACATAAGTGTAAACATCAAGTTCACCAGTTTACATATTGATATATAGCTTTAATATTGTGGATATAATGATATAACATTATGAACACTTTTACTAATTTGACACACAATTCCAATATTTTGTGGTCATATAGTTCTCAGAATTTTGGACATATAGGTTTAAGATTGTGGACATATTGATATAAAGTTATGAATATTCGTTCAACTGTGAACTTACATTTTACATAAGTGTAAACATCAAGTTCACCAGTTTACATATTGATATATAGCTTTAATATTGTGGATATAATGATATAACATTATGAACACTTTTACTAATTTGACACACAATTCCAATATTTTGTGGTCATATAGTTCTCAGAATTTTGGACATATAGGTTTAAGATTGTGGACATATTGATATAAAGTTATGAATATTCGTTCAACTGTGAACTTACATTTTACATAAGTGTAAACATCAAGTTCACCAGTTTACATATTGATATATAGCTTTAATATTGTGGATATAATGATATAACATTATGAACACTTTTACTAATTTGACACACAATTCCAATATTTTGTGGTCATATAGTTCTCAGAATATGTATGTATAGCTCTAATATTATGGATATGTAGCTTTAATATTATGGATATATAGCTTCAAACCTGCAAATCAACAAGTACTAAAATTTTGAATACACAGATCAAACAACTTGTAAATTGATATCCTCAAAACAGCTAGCTACCAACTGGTATTAACCCCACTCTCAATCTACAACTGCATTATCATCTACATCATTACTATACTGACAAAACTCCGAACTCCCAGAACTTGGATGTACAAGGTACCCATCCCCGGCAATCTCAGATAGACTTTCCAAAACCAACGACTGAACAGCACCCTTTGTACTCGAAGCAACTTTATTTGCAGCACTCCTCCTCCCCCTTGCAGCACTGTACTTCTTTTCAATAACACTACTCCTCCTTACGTTACGCTCACCTTTTGATCTCCGGTTTGAAGGATTTTGAATGACACCACTTGAAGATGAAACACCGCACTCTTCAATATGCACATAGCCAATCTCAGCTTCAACCTTTTTCTTTGCTTCCTCAACTGCTTCATCACAGAACTGCCTAGTTACACTGTTATCTTGACTAGATGAAATCAGTCTTTGAAACTTTCTGCAAATCTCCACAACCCAAATTGAAGGAGGGACACCAGCTCTACAAAACATTGAACCAGTATTCACATCCCTACCATCAGCAACCTTTTTAGTCCACCTTTTCATGATATATTTGTTAGGAATACTTGAAACACAGTGTATATGAAGAATGCGTAAACAATGGCAGCATAAAATTCCTAACTCCGAAATCAACTTGCAACTACACGAAATGTCTAAGGTTGACAACTTAAAACTGACTTCATGCCTTATAATATCTATATCTGGACGCCATACGTGATACTTGAACTGACAACCTTCATTCAACACCATTTCTTGATGACAGGCATTGCCTTTCATGAATTGTTCCTCAAACAAAAAATATATCTCAATCGTATATACCTCTCTAGCGTGTAACAGAAGTTTCACGTGCTCCATCATCATGTTGGGTACCCCTTGAGTACAACGAAAGTCTTCACCATTCTCTTTGCTCCTCCATTCAGAAGTTACACTAACAAACGATGAATAAAAATCACATAGACCTGCAGTCTTGGACAGCCTTCTTGAAATCGAATGGTTAGTAGTTTCACTCCTTTGCGATGATAAAATGCCCCCTGAAAAATAGTCCTTATTGAATGCTGGACACCACTTCTCCCTACAGTCATACAGCTTTTGTATCCAACTATTCTTGTGGCACTTGTAGTCAGTCACCAACCTGAAATGATAAGACATATGTTCAGAACTCTAATGCTATATATCCACAGTTCCAATATAATAAAACCACAAATTGAATGCATATAATACAAACAGAAAGCTCACTGCTTCACTACTACATGTTCAGACAACTAATACTATATATCCATAATTGTAATATTATATATCCACAATTCCAATACTATAAATCCATAAATTGCATGCATATAATTTAGAGACAAACAGGAAGCTCACTGCTTCACTAATACATGTTCAGACAACTAATACTATATGTCCATAATTCTAACACTGTATATTCACAATTCCAAAACTATAAATCCATAAATTAAATGCATGTAACTCAGGAACAATCAAGAAGTTCCATTCTATACTACAACATGTTCACATAATTCTAATACTATATATTCATAATTCTAATACTATATGACCATAATTCTAATACTAAACATCCATAATTCAATTACTGGAATCGAAAAAGGAAAAAAAAAAGTAGTGGACATACCTTGTCCAATAAAATTCAAACTCAGCTTCAGTCTCTGTGTATTTCAACACACAGTTAAACATATCTAAGAAATCCTTGTTATTCCTTAACGCCTTGATATGCTTCTTCGAATTCTCGCCAATATGCCATATGCAAAGACGGTGACGTGATGTTGGAAACACCTGACAAATAGCAGCAGCCATGGATGCACATTGATCTGTCATGATAGTCTGTGGACATTTCCCATTCATAGACCTTAAAAATGCTCTAAACAGCCACACAAATGATTCTATCCTCTCATTCATCAGAAAACCACATCCAAACATTACATTCATGCAATGGTGGTTCATCTCTACAAAAGGGCCACAAATCATATCATATTTATTAGTGCGATAAGTTGTATCGTGCACTAATAAATCCCCAAATAACTCATAGTCTTGTCTCATCCGACCATCCCTCCAAAAAAAACTGCATAGTCTTGAATCACAATCAACTTCAAAATCAAAGAAAAAATCAGACTCAGTTGACTGCCTGTTCCTAAATATTTCAATTAATGAGTTCGAATCGGTTCCATCCAAACGCTTTGATGTATCAGAAGCAATTGAATTATAAGCATCTCGATTAGTGAAGCCAACTAATGGAGACCCCCCTGCTTGATGTTTCAAGAACCTAATACCATCTGCCATTGCAACACCACTCTTCTTCAAATCTTTTAAATATAACAGTTGATTATCACCCACATTTCTATGTGAACGCAGAAGATGACTCTTGTCTACAGCACATAACTCGTGATTGTGCACTTTTACATGTTTTGTAACCGTCCACAACCCATCCTCACCGACGTCAAACTGAACACATGCACCACACCCTGACCTTGTGTCAATTTTTGAATATGCCCTAACACCAGCATTTGCCTTAACCTTAAAACCAGCTTTAGAACACATAAACATCTTCATTTGGACTGTTTTGCTATATACCTTGCACCGTTGATTACCCTTCCTCACACTAAAACCAACTCTATATGCATAATTGTTATACAACTCATACGCTTCAACCCCGTTACTTACAACAACACCAACCAAATCTTCATCAACTGCAAATGCAATATATAACATCAAGTATACTAAATAATACACGTTCCATTGAAAATATAATTCCTATGTAGAGGGGGTGCGGGGAATGCCGAATAAATCCAGCCATGCTCTACGAAAGGAATAACATTTTCCATGGAAAAAGAATGAACATATAACAATGCTGAACACTGTGAATTATGATCATATAAAACTACATATAGACCTGGATTAGAAGAAAAACCATCAATGTCTAACTCTATTGGATCTGAACTTGGTGAATCAACAACAACATCTTCACTGACTGCATAGTGTTAAAAGCCAGAACAGAGTATCAGTTTAGAAATTTGTGGATGTATAGTATTATAATTCTGGATGTATAGTGATAGAATTCTGGATATAAAGCTCACAGTTTCTGGACATAAAAGTTCAATAATTATGGATATACAATCCAGAACAGAGTATCCATTCACAAAATCCTTGATATATACTACTATAATTCTGGATATATAGCTCACAACTTCTGGTTTTATAGTTCAAAGATTATGGATATATATTTCGTTCATTTAGAAAACCATAAACACATAAACACCAAGAGTTACGAATGATCTCAGACTAGAATCACATAAACATCACATACACAATAAACATCACACTAAATATAAACACCTACACAATATATCACACTGCAAAAATCGCAAACGACCACAAATCCATAAAAATCAAACTGCAAAATAACTTGGAACCGTATGCAATTCATCGCCTGCTTCATCTCTCTGATCTAATGCCTCGTCTCTCTGGTCTACTGCATCATCCATCATGAGATCCATACAATAAATCAGGAAAACGACTGCGATCACTATTGCGATTGCGATTTTACGTATACTGCAATCAAAACGCCAAACTACCAAAAAATCGCAAAACTACCAAATATGATATGAATAACGCCGCTAACGGCCATCCAATTTTTTTTTTTTTTGATTTTGTGCGCGCCGTGTCGTTTTTTTAGTAAAACGGCGCCGTTTTGCAACCGTATGCACCTTGCTAGGTGCATTCGGTTGCACGGCATAATTTGCGGCAATGACTAGTGGTTGTGTAGTAGGTTGCCTTTGTTAGACTTTCGAGCCGTTGCTATGACTTTTTGCTCCTTAAAATTTGGCTTTTCAATCCTTTTTTGTCAGGGCTATATGAGGAAAATCTGTCTTGGGATGTGTACCTGTGATTTTAGAAACCTTAGTAACATTTTTCTTGTTAATTGAGCGTCGAGAATGATCAATATATTTGTCAGTGATTGTGTTGATTGTAGATATTTCACCCGGATGGTGACTTGCTTACTTTGCGGCATGACTATTTGGATCAACTTGGCATGCATCCAACCTTTCAGGCAACCTTTCGGATTTGACCATATTACTAAAGGTCATCCCTTAGTATAACTAACCTTTGGGTTAATTTTATCTTCCGATCCCAATGACTATCCGGTGTAAGGTTTGGTATTTTCACTATTTGACCTTGAACCATCCAGATCTTCAAATCTTGAACTTCTTCGACTATAACCATCTCGAACCTTGTACCTTTCGGACTTTGACTATTCGAACAATTGACTTTCCTGAGATTACTTTTTGGATTGAGCTTCTAACCGGTATAATTACCTTCCGGGTAGGTATAGTTCTTTCCAAAATGTAACTTTCGGATGATAGAACGAGAAAACCTAAGTCAAGAAAATTTAAAGATAATTTGGGGACCTATTTTTTCTAACTTATTTGGTATCATTAAAATCTAAAATTACAATGTTCCTAACAATTATTATTAGGGAAATGTATAAATATATATATTTTTCTCAATATGTTTAAATTTTGATATTCACAACTTACCACTTTTAACAAATTGCAAAAATAATTTGAATTCAAAACTTATAAACAATTTTAGATTAATATTTAGCACAACCATTGTTTACTTAGTGGACAAAGCACCATTCTGCCTGTATAATAGTCAGAATTGATTATCTGTACATACTTGCAGCTCCACAGAAGTAGTAGAAGCTGTGTGACCTCTTAACAAGCTACTAGAAACCAAAGGATTCATGCCCACCAGTAAATGGCGCCATTCATCAATATCAATCCTCTGCATGCTTAGGAGCTAGCCAAACTGGGAAGCTGATGTTTTTGAAGCATCTTTAGAATCTCTTCGGTTTCGCCTACGACACGAGCCATATCTTGGACAGTTTCCCCCCTCTTGTCAATGCTGACAGTGGAGCATTTTGTTGTGATCGCCTTAGAAAGGTTGTTTAAACAAGCACCCAATATATCAGCAATCATAAAAGATCAAACCGGTGCCTAGTTGGATAGAAACATTTACGAGGAGGGTGATAACAAGGATACCCAAAGCAGTCATATTCATAAGAACACCTTTGCTGCCCATAACCCCTAAAGAGGGCATGAAATTAGACATGGATGTAGCCATGAAAATGACACTGCTAAGCTTTGACAACTGGTCGAATGAACCAGGCATAGGACTGTTCAAATCCATTGCCAGTTTGACTGCAATGCCCAACAACGTTAATGACGCTGCATTAAGAGTGAAAAACTTACAAGGAAACCACAACTTTCTGCTACGGACACCTCGGACCGCATCAACAGCCATTGCCAATGAGCAGATAGCAGAAGCTGCTGCTATGTACATGCCAATCCATGGCATTGGCTTACGGAAACTTTCATTGTTGCACTTAATCTGGTCACCAGACCATTCATCACAGTAGCCCATTTTTTTTTATATATCTACCTTTGGTTACCACGTTTCTCTGTAAATTATTTCTCTATCTAGGTAGCTCTGAAGTGGTTGCTTCAAATTGGAGCCATGGTTAGTTGAACCTAGACAAATCAAGTCTCAATCATTATTCTCTCTCAAAAAAAAAAAACTCAATCATTATTGTGTGGACATGGACCATATTATTAAATAATGTATATTCAGTATCCAAATAATGTTCTTTTAATATATTACAAATGTACATTGTATTTTAAAAAAAATATTATTTTGTATAATGTATATTTAATACACAAATAATGTATTTTTTGTTATAGTACCTAGCATTATGTGGACCACTAATTTGTCATCAAGACTAGTTCAATGCGCGTGAGTTGACTCTGTCTCTTTTCTCATCTGCCTGTTAAAACCTCATTTATTTTTCTCCCCAATTTTCTACAAACCAATTAATACGAGAGACGAGAGTGCTGACTCTCTCTTTCTCATATGCCTATGAAAACCTCAATTATTTTTCGTACCTATACTATGATGAAAATCAATGTAATAGAAACCTAATATTTAACACATTGTTATAGTACTCACAACATATTTAGTTTACGAAAGGAAAATAACATTTTTTCCCTTGAGTTATATGCTTATAGCATTTTTTTTTCCTCTTAAGTTATTTATGTATCTACAATTTCATATTTGTCCTTCAATTATGTTAAAAGTGGTGGTTTTTTTTTTTTTTCTTTTATGTTAGATGAACATTTTTATCCTTAAAATAAGTATTTCATTTATTTTTCTTCTCCAACAAATTATTGATTATATGTATGGTAGGTTCTAACCTAACCGGACATTGTAGCAACAGAACCGAAACAGTAGCTAGGGACGGTTTGGTTACGATTTAGAACCGGGAAAAAATAAAATAATTGTTGAATTTAGATTATTTTAAAAATAATAAATAGAGTTTAATAAATAAATAAATAAATAAATTTTGAATGAGCGGTTCAAACTAAAACTGGAACCTTCCTAAAAGGTTCCCATTTCGATTTATCATTTCTAAGAACCGTGAACCGGACCGAACTGGCAGTTCAAACCGATACCGAATCGTAGTCATATCTACTTATATGTGAATTAGAATAAATGTGAAAATAATCAAACACTATTGGTAAATGATAAAACGGTTCAATTCAGTTCTAGTTTCAGTTTTGAACCCCTGATTCAAAATTTATTTATTTATTTATTTTTGTAAATTCTATTTCTTATTTTTAAAATAGTATAAATTCAACAATTATTTATTTTATTTTATTTCAGTTCTAAATTGTAACCACAACCGTCCCTATTGTTTTGGTTTGATTGTTACAGTGTCCGGTTAGGTTCGAATCGAACCGTACTCATCCCTACATATAAGCAAATAATTTGTTGGAAAAGAAAAATAAATGAAATACTTATTTTTAAGGGTAAAAATGTCCATTTAACAATAAAAAGGGGGAAAACAATCACTTTTAACATAATTGAAGGAGCAAATGTGGATATATGAATAACTCAGAAAAAAAAGTGCTATAAGCATATAATTCAAGGAGAAAAAAATATTATTTTCCCTTTACAAAATGAATTTTAAAGAAATATAAATATTGTTCCCCATAAAATATAACTATATTGGAGATGTGTGAACCTTAGATAGATCCCCTTCCTATGGGAGTTTAGAAAAAAAGAGTCAAATATGTCCCTAAATTTTGTATGAAAGTTCAATTAGATTCCTAAACTTTTAAAAAGTGCAATAACAGGTTAAATGCAACGAAGCCAAGAACCGAATGACATGAATCATTTTAGTTCAGACATTATATCCGGTCAAAATCCGGTGATTAGCAACGAGTGACCGTCAACTTGACCAAACTTGATGGTGGCCGGTTCAACAACTCCACCGCCCGCCGGTACTTCCGGGAGCTGATCTCCCCCCTCAGTTTATGCCACCAGAACGGCGTCGTCCACCGCTACATCAAACCCCAAAACCTACCCCTCGACGGTGATACAGTTCTTAAGGGTTGGTAGGTTTGTAAGTAGAGTTGCAGAAGGTTGGGGGAAAGAGAGTGAAGAAAAGAAGAGATAGAAAAGGGAAATTGTCTCAATACTCAACACGCCAAAACCATTACACCATTCAGAGCTAAGTATAGCTTCAAACAATCTTCCCTACTCAGTCGGATCTCTAACAGACTACAACTGGGAAACAGAAAAAGGAATTACACAAAACGACGTCGTTTGACGCTTGCTCCAACTGTCTTCAACTGCCACTATAGAACGACGTCGTATGATTTCTTTCTTCAACGATTTCTAACTGCTTCTTCAAACGATGTCGTTCTAGTCCTCTGACTTCCCCACTTTGACTTCTTCCACTGCTATTGTGTTTCTCTTCTTCTTGCAAACCCTTCCTCCATTAACATAGGAAGCTTCCAGGGCTATTACAACACCCCCTCCATCATGAGATCCTTGTCCCCAAGGATCAAAAGTGGGGAATAACCTCTTAATGTGATAGTAGTCTTCCCATGTTGCTTCTTCCTTTGGCAGATTCATCCACTGCACCAGGATTTGAGTCACAGCAGCATTGTTCCTCTTAATCAACCTCTTACCCAGCACTATCTGTGGTTCTGCTAGGATTTGCCCTTCCTGATTCATAGCTGGAGGGTCCAACTGGACTAGTTTACCCTCTCTAATCTTCTTTTTAAGTTGGGATATGTGAAAAACAGGATGTAAAAGGGACTCAAGAGGCAGGAGTAGCTTATAAGCCACTTCTCCTATCTTCTGTATCACTTTGTAAGGACCAAAGTATTTGGAAGATAGTTTTAAATTACTTCTGATAGCCAATGATGTCTGCCTATATGGTTGAATCTTAAGAAAAACCCAGTCACCCACCTGAATGCATCTTTCACTTCTGCATTTATCAGCTTGGACCTTCATCCTATTCTGAGCCTGAGCCAAGTTATCTTTCAAAGCTGATATGATAGCACCCCTCTCAGCTAACCAACTGATGTCTGAATCTGCTGGAATGGGGCTAGCTGCAAGTAGTGGGGGAGGGTAGCCATAAAGGGCCTGGAAGGTGGTACATCTTAGGGAGGAGTGATAATTGGTGTTGTACCACCACTCAGCTAGGTGTAGCCACTTCCTCCAACTCCTGGGCTTCTGAAAAGACATGCACTTGAGATATCCCTCCAGGCACTGGTTCACTCTCTCAGTCTGCCCATCAGTTTTAGGGTGATATGCAGTGGAGAGGTTAAGTTTTACTTGCATGTTGTTGAAGAGGGCTTGCCAGAACCTGCTTGCAAAGATCTTATCTCTATCAGATATAATGTTCCTTGGCAGACCATGTAGTTTGTAGATTGATTCCATAAAAAGATCAGCCACTGACTCAATAGTATAAGGGTGGGAAAGTGCAATGAAATGAACATACTTTGTTAGTCTATCTACCACTACCAATATCACATCCTTGTTCTGAGATTTAGGAAGCCCTTTTATAAAGTCTAAGGAAATACTCTGCCAAGCTTCTATGGGTATGCTGATGGGTTGCAACAATCCATGACTAGCCACAGTTTCATGTTTGCATCTCTGGCACACTTCACAGCTCCTCACTAATTCCACCACTTCCCTTTTCATCCCTTTCTAATAGAAAAAGGACTTCATCCTCTGATATGTCCCAATCTGTCCATAATGACCTCCTATTGCAGTCTCATGTAGCTAAGTATTAAATCTTTCCTTAAGTCCCCGGTTGACCCAATGTACAGTCTGCCCTTGTACCTTAGAATGCCCCCAGAGGTGGTGATATTTGGGTCAATGTTTGGGGTGATCAGGGTTATAGTTAACATCTCCTTTGCCCAGTCATCATCTGCATAACTTTTGATGATGTCCTCCATCCATTGTGGTTGTAGAACAGAAATGGAGTGAACAACAGGTTCCACCTCCATTTCCTTCCTTGAAAGGGCATCAGCTGCACCATTGTCAGACCCCTTCTTGTACTGTATGGAGTAATCCAATCCCAGCAACTTGGTTAATCCCTTCTGCTGCAATGTGGTGGTTATTTTATGCTCAAGGAGGAATTGCAAACTGTGATGATCAGTTAGAAGGTAAGATCTCCACTTGTCTACAGCATTTATGATGGAGAGGTACTCCTTCTCATAAATAGATAATCCCAAATGCTTCTCCCCAAAAGCCTTACTGAAAAAGGCAACTGGTTTACCATCTTGCATGAGGACAGCCCCCATTCCCTTGTAACTTGCATCAGCTTCCACCACAAATTCCTTCTTGAAGTCAGGCAAGGCAAGCACATGTGGATGGCAAAGGGCTCTTTTTAAATCCTCAAAAGGTTGTTCTGCTGTTTCAGTCCATTGGAAGGCATCTTTTTTCAACATATCAATGAGAGGCCTACTGAGTACTCCATACCCTTTGATGAGTCTTCTGTAATACCCTGCCAATCCCAGAAATCCCCTCAAGGCCTTGATTGCCATGGGCTTTGGCCAGGCAGCTACTGCTTCTAGCTTGGCAGGGTCAGTATGCAGTCCCTCATGGGAAATGACATGGCCTAAGTACTCCACATGTGGCTGAGCAAATGAGCACTTATTGAGTTTGGCTAGGAGTTGATGTTGCCTCATAATCACCAACACTTGCCTCAGGTGCTGCCAATGATCAGTTCTGCTAGGACTATAGACAAGAATGTCATCAGAGAACACTAACACAATTTTCCTGAGTAAAGGCTTGAAAACCTGATTCATCAAAGCCTGGAAAGTTGCAGGTGCATTGGTCAATCCAAAGGGCATCACCTTGAACTCATAGAGCCCATGGTGAGTCCTAAAAGTAGTTTTGAACTCCTCTCCTTCCCTCATTCTGACCTGGTGATAGCCAGACCTGAGATCCAATTTAGAAAAGCACACAGCTCCAGCTAACTCTAAAACTAAGTCCTCCACCAATGGTATAGGGAATTTATTTTTTTTACTGTAATGTTGTGAAGCCCTCTATAGTCAATGCAGAACCTCCAAGAGTTGTCTTTCTTAGGCACAAGTAATACTGGGGATGCAAAGCAGGAAGAGCTAGGAGTAATGACACCAGCTACCAGCATTTCATCCACCATATTCTCTATGGTGTTCTTCTAGTCATAGGAGTATCTGTATGGGCCTGAATTGACTGGCTTATCCCTAGGGATTAGTGGTATGGTGTGGTCTAAAGACCTTTTAGGTGGAAGGCTGGCTGGTTCCTGGAATAAGTCTTGGAAATCATGTAGGAGGTCCTGTAATTCAGGTTCCAAGGCTTGGGTAGATAGGGGTTTTTTGTGGGTAGGTTTGGGATGTAAGTCTGGGGTTATATCTGTGGGGGCACTACACTGCACCAGGAACCCATGAACCCCCTCCTTATGCCACTTCTTAACTTGTCTCTCAGATGCCCCTTTCAATAGAACCTTCTTGGACAGACCCTTGAGAGAAACCTTCATCCCTTCCTTGTGGAAAGAGATCCCAGGTAGTCTTGTGTGCAGCTGGATTGGAGCATACTGGTCTACCTAATCCATGCCCAAAACCATGTCACAACCTCCAAGTCTTAGCAGCCTGAAGGTTTTGACAAATTGTTCCTGCTGAACCTGCCAACAGAAATCCCTACAGACTGCCTCACTCACCACTCTTTCTCCATTTGCAACTGTTACCACTAATGGGGCTGCCTTCTCTGGTTCCCTTCTCAATTGCCCCATTATTTTTGGGTCCAAGAAACTGTGGGTACTTCCACTATCCACCAGAATCACCAGGGATTGCTTCTGGACAGATCGTAGCAATTTGATGGTGTTTAATCCTTCTCCACCCATCACAGCACACAAAGTCACTTCTCCCTCTTTTGATTCCACTCCTTCATCTATCTGTTCCAAAAATTCAGAAGGCTTAGGGACTCCTTGTGTAACCCCCCTAATTTCCATGCTAAATTAAGCCTTAGACATGCAGATAACTAGTCATAAAATCAAACACAGCGAAAGACTAACAGAGATTAAATAAATAGGAAATAAAGGGTGCTATGCCACGTCCACTCAAAGGTGAACGCACAGGCGAAACATCTGCATAATCCACAATCTAAATTCATACAGAAACATGAGTACTAATGTCAAACTTTGGCACACAGGCCACAACATCTCAAAACAAATGGATCTAAGCTAACAGGTTCTAGACTGCGCTCTCGTCTACTCATCACCTGAAAGAAACACATAAAATAAGGGACGACTCCCGGTCAGCGAATGATGCTGGTAACCCACCAATACATGTGAAATATCATATGTAGTTAGTTTATATGTATACAAAAATCATTTGCAAAACGGGATATAGTATATATCAATTTCAAAAGCCAGGATAGAGATCAACACAAAACTCTATGCACTCACAATCACTAGTACAAAAAACATCAATAAAATCGACTAATTCGCGTCCAAAGTTAGAACTTTGGACGCCTAAAGTGTAATGCGGTGGCATTTTTGTAATTAAAATGTCACTATATAAATAAATTTTTTTTTTTTTAATTTTAAAACAGTATTGGCGTCCAAAGCTCTGTACTTTGGACGCCAATAATAAAAGTCTTCTATTATTCGCGTCCAAAGCTCAATACTTTGGACGCAAATAATAGAATCTCATCCATCACTCGCGTCCAAAGCTCAATACTTTAGATGCGAATAATAAAATCTCATTCATCACTCGCGTCCAAAGTTTGCATTTTCTTAATCCAAACCCTAGCAACCCAGTAGCTACGCGTAAACCATCTCCATCCGCTCTAATCTTCATCCGCTCCGACCTTTCTCTCTCTCTCTATGGCGTCTTCCTGTTTCTGCCCACCCAATCCCGCCTTCTCCCCACACTCCCACCGCAAAGCCACCCTACGTGACTTCGCCGTGCGCCTCCCTGCCTCCGCTACTCTTCCTTCTCGGTGCCGTTTGGAGTCTAATGCTCCCAACCGACTAAAGGTGTTTGCAAGCTCCGCGGTTCCCGTGATGGATCAGTCTCCTCAGAGTAAAGCATCTTCTCCCGTCCCCACGGTTGTTGAGGTATAATTTTAGCTACTGATCTTAAGATTTTGTGGTGTTTTTATTGTTAATTTCACTCTTCTACTTCTTATCTCTGATTTTCTGGTTTCTGCATATGTCTAATTTGTTGTGAACGATTTCTGTACTTTTTGTTATAGAGTTTTAATTAGGGATCTGATAGAAAACATACAGGTTTTGTTTTTTATTTCTAGCTCAAGGTCCATATCTGCTAGTAATAAGGAGTTTTATTGGATTTTCCTGATACATATATTTTGATAGTAAAGGTGGGAGATTGAGGTTTGTGGAATCATGAAAGGTCTGCTGAAGCTGTTAAAGATTTGTGGTTTTTCAAAACTTTTGTTTTCTTTATGGCAGCAAATTCAGAAGTAAATAGGGGATTTGTAAACTATCCAATAGGGGTTTAAGAATTAAGATGCTATGTTGTTTATTTACTAGTTTCTTTCATTAAACATGCTGATTATTTTTTACTTTTGTTTTCATTCATGAGATCTATATCTGTCTTGTTTTGCATAGCTCTGACATCTTGTACAAGCAAGATTGCATCATTTGGTTGAGAGATACTATCACACAAATTTGGGGACTTTTATATAATGGCTCACGTTGTGGCAAATCTGTTTAGTAAAGAAGCTTATCCAGGTTTGAGTGGCTTTCTTGTTTGTAATTTCACAGAGAGTTTGTTGATGCAATTTGATATGAAGTTATGTGCCTAGGTGACCTCAGGTCACATAATTTTCCCTTGACAATAGAGCAAAAAAAAAGAGTTTTTTTTTTTTTGTTTTTTTTTTTGTTTTTTTTTTTTGTTTTTTTTAGTTTTTGTTTTTGTTTTTGCATTTACTTGTGGTCTCAAGGCACTGCTGTTTAGTAGATCTAGCAGTTCCTTATTTTGTCTCTTACTCATCTTTTATTGCCCATTTCTATATTATCATTGATTGCAAAGTCACAAGGCATTGCTTACTCTGACTTTTTTTTTTTGCCTAGACATGTTAATTTGGTATGTAATTATTTCTGGTATATAATGATGACTTTATATGTGTTGTTTGTGATACTTGATATACTCTCATCACTTTATCCAACAAAATAGACATAGAAATTAAGAAGATCGAAGAAGAAGAAAAAGATGGTGAGAGTGGATGCAAATATGATTTAATTTCCATCCTCTGATCTGATCTACGGCAAGCTAGCTATGTATGTATGTTCAACTGATCTCATCTCTAATTCTCTATCACTTCAATTCGTCTGTGATAGATGATTTGGTGTGCATGTTTATATTATATTATAGTAGCCTAGGTAGTAATAATAATTAGAATACATATTAATTAACTGTATGTTGTATTAATTCCATAATTAATATAATGTAGGCATGACATGCAGGTTCAAAAGATAAATGATAGTTTCCAGATTTAGCATGCCATGGCTGCCTCCCCCTTCATCCACAGTTGACGAAGGTTGAGATTGGTAACGGCAGCAAAGTCAAGTATGAGCTTTATTTTATTTTTCTTTAAATCTTCGTTGCCTCTCTGCCATAACCTGAAAGTTGTTTCATATCCATTTGGTAAAGGTTTACTTTATGCTTTGCACTTGTGTGGGTCGTTCAATAAATGTCCAAGTGTAATAGATGTATGTATGTATGTAAATCTTAAATATAGTTACAAGCTATAAACCATTTGCATATTGTTGCTTAGTTGAGTAAGCTCAAAATGATTATGAAATAATTCTAGATGCCACTGTTGTAACCTATTTTACTAGAACGGTAGAACCATTAAAAGTGTAGGGTGAAAAGAACAATACACAGATTATAAATATACAACAGTGTACAGATGTAGGATCGTAAGATTGGTAACAGAATGAATTGATGAATTAAATTTTCATTAGCATGTTCATATTATTAATTAGATGCATGTTCATTTAAAGATGTATCTGATGGGGACCTAATTTGTGATTTGTGATTCACCAGTTTGCTTGTTTCATTTGGTAAAAGTAGATTGTGTTTCATTAGTTATCCGATCAGCCTGTTTAATATAGTATTGTCGAAACTCCAGCGAGCTGAGTGACTAAATTTGTATGAATTTTATATGATTAGATTAGATTGATCGAATTCTCTACTCATCTGTTCTTTATCCACATAACTATGGTTTCTGCATAGGCCTTTCTTGAGGCGTACTTGATTGTCTTCTCAAACATAGGAGAAGGTCTCTATTTATACTCTATGATGACAAGGTCTAAACGTTGTAACTGTTGCATGATTTAAGTTGATTGATTAATTGTTATCACTCTTGTTATGTTTTTCCTTCTTCTTACGTGTGTACATTATCCACTGATTATGTTATTAACACATAGTGTGCATAGGTCTTCTTCTTCTCTTTGTACCTCAGAACTCTGGCCTCCCTGTCTATTTGAGTAAGTTGTGGAGGCATCTGAATTGGAGGACCTGAGAAATGTCAATTGTCTCTTTCATGGCATGAACTAAACTCAGCAAGCTCCAAGTAAGCATTCACAACCTCTACTGATCATATTAGTTTATTTAAAGATCTCAAAGTTAATAAACTCTTGGGTTTTCGTAGTGGGAGTTTAATTTAGACTTGGCGGCCATACATTTTGGTTCCCACTTGGCTGATATAGTTCCAATATTACTAGTCAACTACTGTATTACTGCATCTGAGAATGATGAGGAAGTTGGGGAGTATAGTATAGCTTATGTTGGGATAATGTTTTAGTGTTTTTGTTGGGATATGATGTTTATCCAACAAAACAGACATAATATGTGCATGTCTTGCCTCTTGGGGCAAAAAGCTCTCTAGAAGAGATTCTTGGGGTAGCTTCTAGCCTTAGGGGCCCATTCGGGTTTTGTGCCATGAATGGTGGAGTCTTTATAGGCTCCAAGTATAGCACACACTCGGAGTTGGGAGTGTCTTTAGCTTGGCTTGGATCCATAGGGCAAGTTTGATGGAAAAGAGAGTAAAATATAAATTTTCAGTATCCTCCATGTTACAAGTAATTATTCTTTCATTCTCTTTAACTATCCTTCATTAGGAAAACATTTTCAGTATATATTTCCTCATCTCTATTTCATTTTATTTTCTACTGTGTGAAGCCTTAAGCTTAAACATATTTTTTCCTGATTTAACCTTTTACCATCCATGCAGAATCAGAATCAACATTTGTTGCAGATGCTGGCTGAAAGAGATGAACTTAATATCAAGGTCTGTGTTTTGGCACTTTCATTGGTTGCAATTTCTCTTTTAAACTATCAATTTCTCTTTTAAAAGTGATTCCTGTTGCTGAAATGTTATATGGTCATTGATGTGATGGTGCATACTAATTAACTCCTTTATAGGAGAATTGAAGAGGTTGCGAAACCTTGTTGCAGATGCAAAAGCTAACAATATAAAAATTGTCTGTGCTTTAGTCAAAAGAATGTTGGAAAGGAACATGTTTCTCCATGGGTTTGTGGATATAAATGAAGGTTGTGCAACAGAAAGAGTAAATGAACTTACAGAGATACAGAATGCTAGAGTCCAAACTGCATATGAGAAGTAAGGACTAAATTTTATAAAACCCCACCTTAAATCAAGGGTTTCCCTTATCCATTGTCTTTGGTTTCTTTGCTGCAACTGGCCAAGTGACCATAACCATTTTTGTTGTATAGGTTGTTTGCAAACACACGAATTGAGCACTTCACCCATTTGGACATGGTATGCTCCAAAACACCTGGTCAGATAATTGATGGATTGTTTCTTGCTATTTGCATTCCTTATAGATGGAGTATATGTTGTTGGATGACCCCACTATGACAATTTTCTGGCCTTGTTTCTGACTTAATTCATTCTTGGTCTGTTTTCTTCTTCATATAAGAAAAGTTTGTCACTGTAAATGGTTATGGAAGCTAAAAATGAGGAAATCTTTTAGTTAATTATGTATATCTAAATCCTTTGTATTATCTATAATTTTTGCAGGTTAAACAAATGTTGATAGAATTGGTGTGTAGTATATATCTTAAATTGATTAATGTTGAAATATATTATTTGGTAGTTATGCTAGGATGTACAGGAAAATATTGGTAGTTTTATAATTTTTTTTTTTTTTAAATTGTTTACTATACGCGTCCAAAGTTCAGGAACTTTGGACGCGTATAGTATTTTTTTAAATAAATAAACACTATACGCGTCCAAAGTTCACGAACTTTGGACGCGAATTATCATTTTTCGCGTCCAAAGTTGAAGAACTTTGGACGCGATTTATCATTTTTCGCGTCCAAAGTAGCTTTGGACGCGAATTGTATTATACAATTCGCGTCCCCGCCATCTGCGTCCCAGTTACTTTGGACGCGAATGACGCTTTACTTTGGACGCGAATGACTGTTTCTGTACTAGTGAATAAAGATAAGGGAACACATCCCAAGACACCAAGAAGTAATAACGACACACAAGGACGACTCGAGGTATAATCTACCATCACACAGTAGATTAACACCTGACATGCATAACACAAAGAATAGGGACACACCCATTGACAGCACATGCCTTTGTGACATCACACGTCACAAATAAAGAAATACACAACAACGGCTACACAAGCCTTCGTGACATCACCCATCACGAATTGAGATGCCTTCCTTATGCCCGGTTCCAACCTTATGGCTACCCCCAACCTTATGTCTAGTTCCAACCATTACCTCCAGGACCCTTGTACAACCAAGTCCAACCTTTTCCCTCCTGGGACCGTCGTCCTCCACCAACGACCACCAATTTCATAGTACACGAGGGTACCGATCACACACACGGCAACACATGTCACCCAAGAAATACGTGAACCAATCACTCAGGTCACAAACTCCATAATCGTGTCATGGCCACCACGAGGACCACTATCGTACCTTGGTGACTAGTGTCCCATACCACTAATCGTGCAATCCAGGTACAGCCACACACACCATACCACAACAGGAATCAATCAACGGATCACAACGAAGATATGAAACCGTACTCAATCAAAGAATGGATCACAGTCCAACAACAACGATGATTAACACAAGTCATCATCAACAATAGGAAAGGACAAACAACACACACGCTAGCATTTAAACACCGAACTAGCATGCATATCAAACGGGTAAACCAAACGTAGTTCCGAAGAACACACAAGACTCATCACGGTCCAACGAAACACAATGTTGAACACTTAGCACAATTCAAGACACCAAAACCTACATGGATTCCTACCATATAGTTTTAGACATACGAAACATCAAGAAGACACTCAAATAGTTCTACAAAAGAACATCGGGAAGTCAAAAGACCAAATACCGAGTAAAAAGAATCACGGGGAACAAATCCCCCAACAACCACATAATGTTCTCCGCAGGTGGACCCACGGGTAGACCCCCACTCGTGGTTCCGCCCGCGGGTACATACCCACAAGCCACCTTGTACCCCACGGGTGGGGCGGCGGGTAGGCCATTGCCCGCCGTTCCGCCCGCGGATACATACCTGTACACCAAATAATCCCTTCGAGGATTTTCAACACCAAGCTCAAATTCAAGTCCAAAACAAGCCAAATCTCACCAAATACAACAAAATGACTTGAATCAAAGGAATAGCCAAGCAATGGCATACAAGAACCCTAAACACAAGCTCTAGATATGCATTTTCACAAGACAATGCATAAACACTCACATTTCACAGCAAAATCACATGTAGAATCCAAGAAATCATCATATAGGTAAGGCATGGGTTACCTCTTGTAGACTTATCCTTGACTTACAACACTCCACAAGGCTCCCAACAAGGTTCCCTTTCCACACCCACTTCAAGAACACACCAAAACAACATAAAGATTTCACCTTTATAAAAAGATACCTTAGAAAACACTAAAAATACAAGAGGAGCTTAGATCTTACCCTCCTAGATGCTCAAAGGTAAGAAAGGTAGAATCTTGAAAGCAAACTTGAAAGATCTTGGTAGCCCTAGGTGTGGCTTGGAAAGAAAGCTAACTAACTTTTAGAGAGAAGAGAGAGAGCTTATGATTTTTCTCTTGGAGAGTGTTTGAAGAAATGAAATATGTCTTCCTAGGTTAGCTTGAAAGACTATTGCCAAGGAAATGTCTTATTTGCCCTTACTAAAATGAAATGTGTAAGGGAACAACTCACAAAGCTTAAGGTACGACTTTTGACTTTGGGTTGACTAGTCAATTACTAGTCCCCGACTATTGAATTTTCAGAAATTTAAGGAATTAAATTATCAATTGGATTAGGATTAATTACTTAATTAATCCCTTAATCGAATTTGGATTACGGGGTGTCACACCTCGGTCCTCTATGATATTAAAGGTGGGCTTGGTACATTTGTGGCCTGGCTGCCATGACTCAAAGCACTTGAAACACCTCTTTTGTTCCCTCAATTGGTTCTTGAATTGGGTAATCTCTGGGGCCTTAGATGCAGTGGTTTGTTGTGATATTGATGGTTTAGGGTAAGGGCTAGGGGTGTTTGGTTGGTTTGAATTGGAGCTAAAGGTTTTAGTAGGCTGTGTGTTTCTAGGGTTCCAATAGGGTGGTTTAGGATTCTCAGGAACCTTCAGTCCCTTGTCATACTGCCTAGCAAACCACACTGCCTCCTCTAGGCTTGTTGGTCTGGCAGTCCTAACAAAACACCTGAGCTGTGGCTTCAGTCTTGCAATGTAGTTCTCTTTGAAATAATCCACAGTGAGATTGGGATGAGCCTGTAATAGTAAGATCCTAAACCCTTCAAAGCTATCTGTGAACTCATCCACTCCTCATATCTGCCTAAAAGCAGCAAAATCCTCCATCAATGACACCCCACTATCACCAAACCTTTTGCATACTGCCTTAGCAAAGGTAGGCCAGTGGAACTCTTCCCTCAATCCATGAGCATAGCTTTCAAACCACACCCCCACCTTCCCAGATAATTGCACATACAATAAACTCATGATATCATGTCTAGGGATGTGAGAGAATACACGAAATTTCTCATCAATGAACACAAAACAACAGAGTACGTACATAACATATATATATATATATATATATATATATATATATATATATATATATATATATATATATATATATATATATATATATTCATACATGATATTTGTTCGAAAAGATTGATGTGTTTAGTTGGAAAGAGTGTTAGTTGTTAACTTTGATGTTAACTTAAAGGTCACAAAGGTTCAATTCTTAAGCTATATCAAAAGTAATACATTTTAATAATACAAAATAAAAAATAAATAAACAGGTTGACGGGCTGGCCCGTCAGCCGTCCAACACGGGTTGGGTTGGGAAAACTCCAACCCGTGAGAAAACGAGTCGGCTCGGTTCCGGACAATCGTTATGCCCGTTCACATGGTGAACATGGTGACCACGGTCCCAACGGTAACGACACCGTTATCTTTTATTGTTATTTTATTATTATTATTTTTCTCTCTCTTAATTAACAACGCGACTTTTCTTCTTCATTTACACATTTCGCGGTTTCACTTCCTCTTCGCGCAAGATTCTTCAACGCTCATAAATTATGAATGTGCAGGCATAGATTTATGAATGTGCAGTTATGGAATTATGAATTTTCTCTTATGAGATTATGAATTTTCTGCTATGAAATTATGAAATTTCTGTTATGAAATTATGAATTTTCTGTTATGAGATTATGAATTTACAGAAAATTCATAATTACATAGCTGTAAAATCATAATCTCATAACAGAAAATTCATAATTTAATAAATGTAAATTCATAATCTCATAACAGAAAATTCATAATCTCTGTTATGAGATTATGAATTTTCTGTTATGAGATTATGAATTTATAGAAAATTCATAATTACATACTGCAAATTCATAATCTCATAACAGAAAATTCATAATTTAATAAATGTAAATTCATAATCTGAACATAAAATGCAAAACGCCGTTAACAGCACATTAACTAATTTTTTTTTTTCCCGTAAAAATGACGCTATTTGGGCCCGTGTTCACCATTCATGGTGAACACGTTTCCAGGGCATAATTTGCGGGTTCCGGATGAACTTGAGACGGGCCAGCCCGTATGTGCCGGGTTGGCCTGTTTTGACAGCTCTGACGGCGACCCATACGGTCCGGCTAGTACGATGCCCGATGGCCAACGACATCACCTCGTTGGACATTAGCATCCGCATCACCTCATCGGACATTAGCATCCGCATCACCTTGTCGGACATTAGCATGGACAAGAGAGATTGATCCTTCCGCACCTAAGCCCGATGAGCAGGATTCGATTGTGTCGGTGTACCCTCTTTGCCGGAAAAAAATGGCGGTGGACATGGGTTTGTGCCATCGATAAACCCTAACAAATCATGACCATCAAGAAAGGGGACAACGTGGGCTCTCCAAAACATGAAGTTCTTGTAGGTCAGTTTGATAGAGATAAAGTGGTGAGTAGTTCAAGAAAGGAAACAATCTGGGCTCTCCAAAACATGAAGTTTTTGTAGGTCAGTTTGATAAAGATAAAGTAGTGAGCAGTAGACAAGGTATTCACGGTCCAGTTGACCGAAGAGATACCAAGATTAGAAACGGTACGTTTTGAAGAGTTAATAGATTCGTCAGCCATTAGGAAATAAACCTACCTTAAACTGATACCAGATGAAAACTAATAGAATTGTATTGAATGAGTGTAATTACAATTGTACAGATTGGGGGAATATATATAAGAGGGAATCATAGAAAGATTAAGATAGGGAGTCATAGTGTAACTCAAATACAAAGAGTCATAATACTAGTCTTAATATTCCAAAGCTAAGGGATTATTTCCTCTTATTTCTTTTCATACATTCTTGTTAAAAACAAGCGTGTAGATATATCATAATTAATCTTGTGGCTAGAAACTAAAGCAAACTTGTTTAGTTGTTTAGCCGTTTACATGGTTTCGATATATAACTTCAGCTTCTTATGTGGATGCATTTCCATAAATAGTGTAAATGTCCCGACTTAGCGTAGTGATTTGTCACTTGACTTAATGTCAGGACAGAACACACTAGTATAGAGGTTCGAGTATAATCGGTAGACTGATTGCATGACTCGTAATTTACTTCTGCACTGGTTTTTAAAGCAAGGTCATGTGAGCTTAGAATTAGTTTGTTGAAATTAGAATCACCTAAGTATATATATATATATATATATATATATATATATATATATATATATATATATATATATATATATATATATATATATATATATTTATATAAAAGATGTGTAATGTTGGCACATAGGACCTTATATACATAGTATTGTGGTATTATATTGTGTCTACATCCCCTTACAAATTCCCATGTCAGTTTAGAAGTAACCATATATGCTGTTGACAATTTAAAATGATAAAATATGAGCTGGAGATTGATTGTATTAGGACTAGTATTAAGACTCTTCGTATTTGAGTCATTGTATGACTCCCTGTCCTAGTATCCCTATGATTTCTCTTGTATATAATCTCTCTGTCTATACAGTTGTAATTTAGAGTTTATCTAGTACAGTTATACAGTTCAAATCTGGTATCAGTTAACTAGGATTTTTCTCTTTATTTCCATGGCTGACGAATCCATTAACTCCTCCAACGAACCATTTCTGATCTGCTATCACGTATTCCGCTAGTATGGCTATTAATTCGCTTTCTACTGCTCACCACTTTATCAGTATTAAGCTCATCAACAAAAATGATCTATTTTGGAGGACTCAAGTCGTTCTGTTCTTGGACGGTCACGGCCTCTTGCCGTTTGTCGATGGGAGCCATCCGTGTTCGACTCCATTCCTCCCCACCGCCGACGACGTCTAACCCCGCCTACATGGTGTGGTTCTGTCATGACAGGGTTCTTATGTCTATGTTGATTTCTTCTCTCCCTAAGGAAGTCATGCATCTTGCTGTTGGACGTCGTACGTCGCAAGAAGTTTGGGAATCAATCGAACAGTTGTTGGCTTGCGCATCTCGTGCTCGGTCACTAAATCTCCTTGGCCAACTTCAGTCTCTTAGTCAAGGAGATTCCATGGTTGCCGACTATATTGGTCGTGCACGTGTTATTATGGGGGACTATCTCTGGCCGGTCGGCCGGTTGGATTGGATGAGATGAATCTTTATGTGTTTCGGGGTTTACGACTGGA
Organism: Ipomoea nil; assembly: GCF_001879475.1. NCBI lineage: Eukaryota > Viridiplantae > Streptophyta > Magnoliopsida > Solanales > Convolvulaceae > Ipomoea > Ipomoea nil. The sequence continues at coordinate 1,313,342 of NW_017616947.1, forward strand.
TTATCAAAATCTGACCGCATCGTTTTCAGTTCGCGCCCACACCGTTTCCCTTACAGAGCTAACCGACTTTCTAGGAGTTCAAGAATTCATCCGAGGAGCCGTTAATGGTGGCTTGCCGGTAGCTTTTACCGCCCAACGAGGAGGGCGAAACTGCGACGGCAATCACGGTGGTAACCATGGCGGTCATCGCAACAGCGGCAATTGCGGTAGTGGCCGATCGTTTAGAGGCCGCAACGGTGGTCAACGTGGCCACGGAGGTCAAGGTGGTAATGGCGGTCAAACCTAATGTCAAATTTGTGGTCGTACCGGTCACTCGACCTTGGCATGTTACAACTGTTATGATCCTCCTCCACAAGAAAATTTGATATATCAGAATAATAGTCCAAATCAGAATGGTTCTCAGGTATGGATTCCAGACACTGGGGCAACCAATCATGTGTTTCCAGATATTGCAGCCCTATTTACATCTGAAGAATACACGGGTAATGACACTTTGCGTGTTGGTGATGGTAAGGCACTCTCTATTAGTCGTGATGGTCATGCTTTCTTTAATACCCCATATAGGTCTTTTCAATTATCTAATATCCTTCATGTTCCTAGTTTGTCTACATCTTTGTTATCGGTTCAAAAGTTTGCTTCCGATAATAAAGTGTTCTTTGAGTTTCATCCATCTTTTTTTTGTTGTGAAGGATACCAATACCAAGGAAGTGCTGCTACAGGGCAATAGCTTTGGGTGTCTATACAGGTTTCCAATCGCCAGTTCATCACCCTCCGTGTTTCTTTCCGCTCATATGTCTGCGTCAGTGTGGCATGATCGCTTAGGACATCTACATCATCGTGTTTTACTTCGTATTCTTCAATTATGTTCGGTTAGTGGGTTTTACAATTCTATTCGTTGGAATTCTAGTTTGTGTAATGCGTGTCAATTGGCCAAATCTGCTTGAATTGTCACGTGTTGAGTCATCCAGTTCTAGTGTTCTTGACTTAATATATACAGATATTTGGGGTCCAACTCCTTTATTGTCCATTGATGGTTTTCGATATTTTGTCATTTTTGTGGATGATTATACCCGCTACACCTGGTATTTTCCCATGAAATTAAAATCTGATCTGTATGCCATTGTTGATAAATTTCGTACAATGCTTGAACATTTTCCAACAAGAAAATTAAGTCTATTCAATTTGATCTAGGAACTGAATATAAAAAGTTGCATCATTCCTCTGCTCAACTAGGATTATTCATCGCCAATCTTGTGCCTACACTCATGAACAAAACGGTCGTGTCAAACGTAAGCATAGACACATAGTTGAAACAGGTTTAGCTCTTCTAGCCCGTGCCTCTGTTCCGTATAAATTCTGGGATTTTACTTTTGAAACTGCGGTTTGTTTAAGTAACAAAATGCCATATGTTGTTGTAAATAACTCCAGTCCTCATTTAAAATTGCATAACTCCTACCCTTCCTACTCTTTCATGCGTGTCTTTGGGTGTCTATGTTATCCATATATCAGACTATATAATCGTCACAAAATTTCATAATGTTCCTCTCCATGTGTCTTCTTAGGGTATCTTGAGTCATTCCTGGGGTATAGGTGCATGGACTTACAGACTAACAAGATTTATGTGTGCAAGCATCTGAGGTTTGATGAGACAGTCTACCCCTTTGCTACTAAAATTAATTCGTATGCATCTCCTCCAGTACAGATCAGTCCGTGGGCTGAATCAGTCTTTTACCTTGCTGGAGTCATCACTGCTCTGCCTGAGCAGCCGCCCGGCAGAATCGATGCCAGCTTCGGCGACGATATTGCCGCGCCACCATCGCCTCAGCAGCCCGCCACCAAGCTAGCCGGCCTACCCGAACATCAGCCAACGGACCCAGTCAGCTGCTCGGCCTCGTGGACGTCATCGAGGTAAAACCGTGAAGTTCACCGTTCGAACTCACGTAATGAGTACTCGGAGTCGATCTATGGCTCCACCGTCCGCTTTAACGATACAGGTTTGTTCTTCGAACACTCAAGCAGTTAAATACCTAGAATAGCGTGAAGCCATGGATCAAGAATTTAATGCTCTTCTTTAGAATCAAACATGGTCTCTCGTGCCATCACAGGTAGGTCTGAATATTATTGGGTGTAAGTGGGTTTTTCATGCAAAGCGAAAGGCAGATGGCTCCATTGAGAGGCATAAGGTAAGACTTGTAGCAAAAGGGTTCAATCAGGTGCCTGTACAAGATTTCTTTGATACTTTTAGTCCAGTGGTTAAGCCAACTATAGTCAGGTTACTTCTTTCTCTCGCTTTATCATCTGGGTGGACTATTAGGCAACTTGAGGTTCATAATGCCTTCTTAAATGGAAATCTATCTGAAATTGTGTACTTGAAGCAACCACCTGGTTATATTGATGCTCAGTATCCAAATCATATTTGCTTACTGAAAAGGTCTCTTTACGGATTAAAATAGGCACCCAGGGCTTAGTTTAATCGTTTGCACACCTTCTTACTATCTATTGGTTTTGAGGCATAAAAAACGGATGTGTCCTTGTTTTAATACACACAGGGATCTGATTCTGTATATCTATTAGTTTATGTGGATGATATACTTATGATGGGGAGTGATCATGATCTAGTTAATTACTCAGTTAGTATCAAAACTTTCTACTGTTTTTAAAATTAGAGATCTTGGTGAACCTGGATTTTTTTTTTTTGAATTGAGACAGTTAAATGTAGTGATGGAATTTTACTTTCATAACAAACATACATGAATGACATTTTAAAACGTAATGGAATGACAGAATGTAAAACACTGTCTACTCCTATTTCTACTTCAAAAGCCGTGGGCATTGATACAACCTTACATGACGATCCTACACAGTACAAGAGTTTGGCTGTTGCGTTACAATATCTAACTATCACTCATCCTGATATTTCCTTTGCAGTCAATCAGTTGTGTCAACACATGAGTGCTCCTACAGTCTCTCACTTGGAGCAATTAAAAAGAGTTTTGAGGTATGTTAAAGGAATTGTTACTTTTGGTTTACGAGTCAGACAGTCATCTTCAAGAGAAATTCATGCCCTCTCTGATTCTGACTGGGCTGGTTGTCTGGAGGATAGAAATCTACAAGTGGTTTTGCTGTGTTTTTTCGGTTCTAATCTTGTGACTAGGGTCTGCAAGAAACAAAGAACTGTTGCTAGATCTTCCACTGAGACTGAATATAAAGCTCTAGCAAATGTTTGTGTTGAAGTAATTTGGATTATGTCACTTTTGCGAGAAATCCATGTTCCATGTATTTCTGTCCCTAAATTATGGTGTGACAATCTTGGGGCTACGTATATGTGTGCTAATCTCATCTTTCATGTGCGCACCAAACACGTAGAGATAGACTATTATTTTGTGAGCGATAGAGTTAGTTACTGCTGGAGAAATTCAAGTCAATTTTATTTAAACTAAAGATCAACTTTCAGACATATTTACTAAAGCATTGCCTAGTCTTAGGTTTTCTTTTCTTAGACACAAGCTATATGTTACTAGTATACCACGTGTTTAAGGGAGAATATTAAGACTAGTATTAGGACTCTTTGTATTTGAGTCACTGTCCTAGTTTCCCTATGATTACTCTTGTATATAATCTCTTATCTATACCGTTGTAACTTATGGCGTGTTTGGTTCATGGAATAGGTCGGGAAAGGAATACCATTCCCGGGAATAGACCTATTCCATTGTTTGTTTTGTCATTTTATTCAAGGGAATAGCGTTCCCGAGAATGAGCTATTCCCTTTGCAAGGGGAATAGCCATTCCTAGGGGACCTCCTGGTATTAGTTATTCCCAAGTATTTGGGAATAGCTTTAGTACTATAATGACCCATTCGGTTCACGGAATAGGCCGGAAATGGCATAGCATTCCCAGTAATAGGCCTATTCCTTTGTTTGGTAATCATTTCTATTACCAGGAATAATATTCTTGGTAATAGCCTATTACCTCAAATAAGGTAATAGTTATTACTAGGGACCCCTGGTATTAGCCTATTACTGAACGCTCAGGAATAGATTTTAGAATCTATTTTCTTTTTTACCCATTTCTTTAACCAAATTTTTTTATCCTATATATAAATTTATCCTATTTCACAACCGTTGTCGCCACCACCACTATCACCGCCGCCACCATCGTCACAACCGTCGCCGCCCACACCACCATCGCCACCCTCACCACTGCCACCGCCACCACCACCACTACCACCCCAGCACCACCACTGCCACCACCACCATCAGCCACCACCATTGCTGCCGCCGCCGCCACCACCACCACCGCCACCAGAACCACCACCCAGCACCACCACCACCACCACCACCGCCACAACCGTCGCCGCCTCCACCACCACTGCCACAACCGTCACCGTCACCACCACCACCGTCGCCCCCACCACTGCCACCGCCACCACCACCACTACCACCCCAACACCACCACCACCACCGCCACCACCATCACCACCACCGCCACAACCACTGCCACCACTGCCACCACCACCACCACCGCCACCACCATCGCCACCATCACATATTTGTATAAGGGTATTTATGTCTTTTAAAACATATTTCATTTCTATTCCTTAAACCAACCAAACACTGTAATATAATTCCTAAAGTCTATTCCTTCCGCGAACCAAACATTAGAATACAATTCCTATTCTATTCCTTGCCTATTCCATTCCTTATGGAATAACATTCCTATTACCTCAAAATTCATTCCGTGAACCAAACCTGCTGTAATACTGAAAATACCCTACCACCGTCACCACTGCCGCCGTCTCCACCACCACCATCACCATCGCCACCACCACCACAACCGCCACCACCATCACCATCGCCACCACCACCACAACCGCCGCCGCCACCGTCACCACCACCGCCGCCGCCGCCACCGTCACCACCACCACCACCGTCGTCGCCACCACCGCCGCCGCCGCCACCACCATCGCCGCCACCGTCACCACCACCACCACCGTCGTCGCCACCACCGCCGCCGCCACCATCGCCGCCACCATCGCCGCCACCGCCACCGCCACCAACACCAACACCAACACCACCGCCACCACATATATTTATAAGCGTGTTTATGTCTTTTGAAACATATTTCATTCTATTCCTTAAACCAACCAAACACTGTAATATAATTCTTAAAGTCTACTCCTTCTGCTAACCAAACAATAGAATAGAATTCATATTCTATTCCTTGCCTAATCCATTCCTTATGGAATAGCATTCCTATTACCTCAAAATTCATTCTGTGATAGTTTATTTAATAATACAGTTATACAGTTCTCATCGCAGTCACACAAATAATGATTAAAACAACCAATATATATGTTAAAATATTTAATTTCAAACATTTTGAAAATCTTTTATAAAAGAAAGACTTATATATTTTACTTTTTAAGTTGAATTCTATCCTCAGAATGGCATAACAAACAGAACCCCGACCAGCGAACTTATGTAAATAGTAAATTAAAAATCTCCGGTCAAAGAATTTGTAATGGTTGACCGCATTTCAGTTCTACCCTAATGTCACTTGATCACCACGTCACGCTATATATGTATATATACAAGCTAAGCTAAGCTAAGCCCGGGAATCCATGAAAGCTCAGACAACACAAAAACACACATAAAATAAAATAAATAAATATGGATATGCTGAAGAGCTTCTACTTTTCATTATTCTTTCTGGTTTTTCAAGCTCTTTGTCGCGTCTCTGTTTGTGCAGACACCAGTGATTTCTACCAGAAGTTTGTGGATTGCTTGACAACCACCGCTAAACCCCCAATCCCAAAAGACCAAGTTTCCAAGATTGTGTATGAGCCCAAAAATGAAAAATTCTTGTCGATTTTAAACGCCTATGTGAGAAACCGGTGCTACAACACCTCCTCGTCGTCCAAACCCGACGTCATTGTAACTCCATTGGAAGAGACCCATGTTCCGGGGATTGTTACGTGCGCTCTCGACGTCGGCGTTCCGATTAAGGTCCGGAGCGGGGGTCATGACTTCGAGGGGCTATCGTACGTGGCCGGATCGGAATACTTAATTCTTGATATGTTCAATCTCCGATCCGTGGAGGTGGACGTGGGAACCCAGACGGCGTGGGTGCAGACCGGCGCTACCCTCGGCGAGCTTTATTATAGGATTTCGGAGAAGAGCCCCACTCTGGGGTTCCCCGCCGGGACGGCCCCCACCATCGGGATTGGTGGGCACATTAGCGGCGGCGGATACGGGAATATGGTTCGTCAGTACGGGCTGACGGTGGACCATGTGGTGGACGCGCGGTTTGTGGATGCGAAGGGGAAAGTTCTGGATAGGAAGGGCATGGGGGAGGATTTGTTCTGGGCGATTAGAGGCGGCGGAGGGGCTAGTTTTGGGGTCATCTTAGCGTATAAAATCCAACTGGTGAAAGTGCCAGAAAAGGTGACACATTTCGCGGTGGAGAGAAGCATGGAAGAGCACGCGAGTAATGTAGTGTCGGAGTTTCAGAAGGCCGTGGAAACCATGGACCCCAATCTCTTCATCCGCCTCGTTCTAAAGCCCACCCCCGAGGGGGAGAACAAGAAGAAGAACGACATAAAACTCACCGCCATGGGTCTATTCCTCGGCGAATCCGCGAAGCTCCTCCCCATCATGGAAAAGGAAATGCCGGCGTTGGGGCTAGAATCCTCCGACTGCCAGGAAATGACCTGGATCCAATCGGTCATCGAGTGGGCAAACTACGACCACACCGCCAAAAAACCCGAAATTCTCCTCGGCAGAGTCCCCGACGAGGTGTTCTTCACCAAGAGAAAATCCGATTTCGTTATGACGCCAATCCCCAAGGTGGCAATAGAATCGATGTTAAAGAAGATGATAGAGCTGGGCGACATAGAGCTGAAGCTCAACTCCTTCGGCGGGAAACTGCCGGAAATCTGCTCCGACGTGGCCACGCCGTTCCCTCACCGATCCGGAGTTTTGTACCTGATCCAATACGCTGTGTCGTGGAAAGAAGAAGGGTCGGAGGGGGAGATGTTGTTCGTGCAACAAGCAAGGGATATGTACGAGTTCATGACGCCATTCGTGTCCAGCAACCCAAGAAGGGCGTACCTTAACTACCGAGATGTGGACCTTGGGACCACCGAGCACGGCGTCCATGCGTTAACAGAAGGGAGGATGTACGGGACCATGTATTTCAATAAAAACTACGACAAGTTGGCGAGGGTGAAGACCATGGTTGATCATAGAAACTTCTTCAGGAATATTCAGAGCATTCCGCCTCTCAGTCAAGCACGCCCGCGCAATCGCAAACAGGCCGATTCATCATAGATCCATCCATTAATTACTTCAATTCGCCTATTTATCCATGCAAGCCCAAAACTCCGATTATTTTTTTTGATAAGAAAGGATAGGCAGGGTGGAGGGTTATCACGTACACATGCATATTTCTAAAATATATGCAGATTTCATGCATGCATTAGAATAGTTTGAATAATTGTTTTCATTCATATTCTATAATGGGCACTAGTCACGAAAACCCGCACGTCTACCGCGTGGCCTGCCTCGTCTCTCCTGTTCCTGTTCCACACTTGGGCCTTTTGCCCTATACTCAACTCTGCTCTGAAGCTAGCTACTTCATGTATTAAATATGGGCATTTTGCCGAACCTTGGTCTCTTCTCTCAAATTTTGCCCATTGAACCATTGAGCTAAACCCGTGCAGGCCCCATCATTAATCTTGTTATCATTAATCATTAGCTCATCACCATCTTAATCATCCATAATCATCATAAAGCCATAATAATAATGGAAACTGTTGGTCCTGAAGGTGTGAGAGTATAGAAAGGGGAAAAAGACTGAAATAGGACAAAAATGCTTCCCATTTCTCTAAATATGACGGTTTTTTTTTTTTTTTTTTGGACAAATTTGTGAAAACTTCGTTTTACCATGTCCCAGTTCTTTTTTTTTCTTTATTTTTTTATCCGTTTCCAAAGACGCAAATGGGATTTGCGTCTTTGGTATTGTATACGTCAAACGCATTTACCAAATGCGTTTGACGTATATTATTAGTATATGGTAAAACACATGTACGAGATGCGTTTGGAGTATTATACGTCAAACATCATCTTCCTCCACTCACCCTTTTCTTCTTCTTCTTCCATTTCAACATCATCAAGAACCCAAAACCAGGCCATGAAGATGAAGAACCACCACCCACAGAGCTCTGAGGCTTCAATGGGGATCCGCCGCAAGAAAACTCCATTTCCAGCTTTCTGAAATATTCGATTTCCTTCTTTAAGAGTGATCGATCGTTCCCGGCGTGCCAACTTCGACAGGAGCGCTTGCACCGCCACTCAAAGAAGACCGGCGACTAAAACGCATGTACGAGATGCGTTTGACGTATAATACTCCAAACGCATCTCGTACATGCGTTTTACCATATACTAATAATATACGGGTAAATGCGTTTGACGTATACAATACCAAAGACGCAAATGGGATTTGCGTCTTTGGAAACGGATAAAAAAATTAGGATTTGCGTCTTTGGAAACGGATAAAAAAAAAAAAAAAAAAAGAACTGGGACATGCCTAAAACGCATGTCCCAAACGAAGTTTTCACAAATTTGTCCAAAAAAAAATCGTCATATTTTGGGAAATGGGAAGCATTTTTGTCCTATTTCAGTCTTTTTTCCTATAGAAGGGGGGGGGGGGGGGGGGGGGGGGACCTTACTCGAAAGAGTAGTGCAGAGCGGAAAATAGTTTATCCTTTTTAAGTTTCTTTCACTAGTACAAAAAACACTTTTCGAATCGCCTATAAAACACTTTCCGAGACACCTGTGCAGGTGCCTCGAATTCTAGTGACACTGAAAGTGGGTAGCTTTCCGAGTTACCGTATATGATGTCGCGGAAAGCTGACCAAGGATTTCTTTTTATATATAGACTTTCTAGCACCTGCTCCGTTGCAGGTGTGTCACAAAAAGTTTTTTATTTTTTTTATTAATTAATTTTCGTGAGTGGGTGTCGCGAAAAGTCATTTTATTTTATTTTATTGACACGGAAATATTTTTTTTTTAATTAAAAAAAATAAAATTTTATGTGCTTAGGCATTACAATATAATTAACCATAATAAAAATATGATTACAATAATTACAATTTTTAAAAGGACTGGATCCAGTCAATAATCCACATTCTTTAGAATAACACAGTTCTCCAACCCAATAACTCCACAGCAACCAAACATCATTGGCAAATTATGTTGTGCATCCGTATGCACCATATGGTGCATACACCATATGGTGCATATATGCACCATATGATGCATACGGATGCAAAAACAACGTCGTTTTAATAAAACGCGCGTCTCCTCTTAAAAAAAAAAATAAAGTTCGATTCCCAGCAATAACATATGAACTAAAATTCCATAATCGATGAACTATAATTCCATAATCTAATCTATGAACTAAAAATTCCAGAATGAATGAACTAAAATTCCATAATCTATAAACTAAAATTTCAGAATCGATGAACTACAATTCCATAATCGATGAACTATAATTTTATAATCGATGAACTAAAATTCCAGAATGAATGAACAATATAATGTTGTGGTTGGAAATCGAACCTGAATTTTTTTTAAATTGGGAGACGCGCGTTTTTTAATAAAACGACGTTGTTTTGGCATCCGTATGCAACATACGGATGCACAGCATAATGATTGAACATCACTGGGGAGAATTATTACAATAATTACAATAATCACAATACAAATATTATTGAGTATTACAATAATTAACCACCAGATTTCGAAAGTCATTTCAGGCAAAAATTCTTCCGAGCAGCCGAGCTCAGTCCGTTCATACACACCCAACAAAGCCTACAGAAGGCATAAATAGGATAGCTAAATAACTAATTCAAAGCTGTATGAATATCAATGTAAAATTAACAAATATGTATTAGGGATAAAATTTAACAAAAAATGTTAAAACCTAAAATTTTATAGAAAAAATTATTTAAAAAAAAAAACTTCAGCAAGAATAAAAAAATTGCATATATAAGGGATATTTTCAAAAAAAAATGTTAAGATTCAATTTTCTGGAAAACAAAACGAAAAAAAATTAATAAACTAAAAAAAAATGTTACATGGAGAGATCAAACAGATCTAGATGGTGTATGAACAGATCTGTCGCTCATCTGGAGAGATCGAACAGATCCGGAGGTCTCCGTGGCGGTCATCATCGCTGTCGTCGCCGCCTTGTGGATTTCTGGACACCATCGGTGATGATGGAGAACTTGCTACGGTAGCAGAAGCCAGGGAGAATAACAGCGGAGCCATCTTCTTCGATGGAGCGGCGGTCGTGTGGCAGTGGCAGAACGGCGACGGATCTAGCTTCTTCTTCTTCGATTATGGAACGGAGGCGGAGAGCAGGCATACGTCGCAGAGCTCTCAGCCGACCGTACGTTGCAGAGCTCTCGTCACCAGAAGAAACACCACGGCCAGATTTGAGCCCTCAGCCTCCATCGATGGTCACCGGAAGAAATTGTCAAAACCGGAGATGCGAGATGCGTAAGTGTGAAAACAAAGAGAGAAGAAGGAGATGTGTTGAAAATGAAGAGAGAAGGTGATGCGACGTGGTGCCTCGGAAAACATTTTGGCAATAAATTGTATATAGATGAGAAGGAGAAGGAGGCACCTTACGTTAAATTTAATTGAAGGAGTTTGGCAGCAGAATAAATTGTAATAATTTTTATTTTTTTATGACCAAATTCTATAACTTCCCATGGCACCATTTGGGATAGGTGCCGCGAAAATCCATATTATTATTTTAATAATAAAATATTCGCGGCACCTTCTTATAGCGGGTGTCGCGGATACCCTTATTATTATTTTGATAATATAATATTCGCGGCACTCCTTTCCAGTTGGTGTCGCGGATTCCTTTATTATTATTTTAATAATATAATTTCTGAGGCACCTTTACCCGGTTGGTGACGCGAAAAGTTTTACCATTTTCTTTCTACAACACCTTCTTCGTGAAGGTGTTTCGAAAAGTGGTACTTGTATTCTCAATTTTGTACTAGTGTTTGCACACTTTAATGCTGAAAATATTTTCTTAGGTTTGATGGGAATGCAATGCAAAACAGTAAAGTAAATATAAATGAGAGAGGTAGATAGAGAGATTTTTATAGTGGTTCGGCTATTAACGAAGCCTACTCCACTCTTCTTTCAGAACTCATGAAAGGGTTTGTACTATCACTCCTAGTATAAACTAAGCCAAGCTTGCTTCCTTGATCACTAAGCCGGACAGCAACTTGCTAAGGTTTTTCAACTCCTCCGAGTTTACTCCGCCTCTATCAACTTTTACAGAGTTGAGTGGTTGGAAAAAGGTTGATGGTATCTCCAACTTGAAATATTGACTTGATAAAGCTTGATCTTCGTATACTTGTACACGATTTCTTGATGTTGTGAAGACTTTGAAGGCTAGATTCTCTTTAAAACAATCTTCACAAACACACACACACTGGCCATAAATAGCTTATAACTTGAGAGTTTTGAAAGCTTTGTTAGCAATATATAGAGTGATGACCAACACCTTCTTCAAGTGAAGAAGAGGGGTATTTATAGGTGTGAGAAATACATCCGTTGGAGGAAGATGAGATTTCAAACCTATTAACCAGTGTGTAATATCCGCTGGGTAAGGAGACTTTAATGCGGCTTGTACCATGTAGCCGTTGGTAGCAAAAAGGTGACCTACCTTTCTCTTTTAGTACTGAAAAAAGTACAAATCATTTAATGCTCCTTGGGATTTAAAATATCATTCTTAGGACACCATTTGTCTAGAATGATTTTTCCAACTCTAAGACTTAGACATTTTATGCTTCTAAAAATATATAAGACTTGTCCAATCGAGTCAGACTTGACTCGTAGTCTCGGATTCTAGTAACAAATGATTGTCCTTATCATTCGCTGTCTTCACAGTTCAAATGATCTTTCTTTATCATTTGACAATTACATGAGAGATAGACCCTTCCAAGTTTCGGTCTAAGCAGATCTCTCGGCCTTCTCTTGATCTGTCTGTCAGAAAGATGCTCTGATTCGTGTAGAGCACAACTGAGCATGAATCATATTGTGAGCAGAAACAACTTACATAAGGTTTCGTTCTTATCGAACAAAACTGAACTACGAGAGTAAAAGAGGGGTCTAAATTCTTAGTGAGTTTGGTATCATCAAAATCTAACTACACATGTTCCTAACAATTTCCCCCTTTTTTATGATGTCAAAACCTACACTCTCGCTATTAGGCTGAAATTATCCATGAAAGGATTTTCATTACAAAACAGCCATATAGTTGAGTTTACAAAAGAAATCTAACTAAATAAAACACCATAAAACTCAACGCAACCCGCAAAAAGAGATGGATTTCATTCAAATGAGATTTTGATTACAAAAAAGATATCTATCTATTACAAATTATGAAGTTCTTCTCTCTGTCGACCTTCTTCTCTTCGGGTTTCTTCTTATTGAGCTTTCTGATCTTTGAGCATATTTTTCAGATCAATTTCATCATTGATGATTTTCCTGAATTGTTGAATACCCTAGTCTCATGGTAATTCGGCGTACTTCTCTGATAAGGTGTAGCTCATATAGTTGTTGTGTGCTTCGAGAATATCTCGTCCAGGAATAAATCCATTGTTCCACCAACAAACTAGTTCAATGGCGTTCATTCCTTCAACATAGCTTTTGCCTGATTCTTCATGGATCTTGAACACGGCATTGTGCTTGATAGCTAGTTCAGTGTCTTTTCCAATGGCTTTCAGATTCTTTATCTTCTCCTGCACTTCTTGGAAGTAGATAAGATCTTGTTCCTTCTTCTTCTTCTTGATCCCTTCATATACAATATATATAAGACACTGCCTTCTATATTCTTCTATCTCTTTATTACTGGATCTTTGATAATCCTGTCTAGCCTGATTGCCTCTTCTCTCTAACCATATAGGCATGTTGCAACCATCAAATATGTTTCCACTCCCTTCTTTATAAGGTACATATGCAATGAAATTGCCTTCAGCTTACAAAGTAACATTTCAGATGATGTGAATCTCCAACTTTCGGGCTAACTGCATTCGATCTCAGATTAGAATCAGTTATCATAGTATCATTTCTGTCATTATCATCATCATCATCATAATCACTTTGTATCATGCCATCCTGACCATCATCATCATCATCATCATCCATATCATCATCGTTTCCATCTTCATGATCTGAAGGAGTCTGATCAAGTAAGGTTACATGACTCGTGCTAGCATCAGGATCATTTCGGTGTAGCAAGTCAAGTTCAGCCTTTATTTTTGATAGCTTCATGGCATATCTGAGATCCTTCAATTCAGCCTCTGTAGCTTTATTGAGAGACGGTTTCTTGACAATAAGAACGGTGCATAGAGCTTTCCCTTTCTTGTGATCTCGATTTGTCAGCTTGTAAGAGTAGACTTTGTGTATTTCTTCAAGACATGTGCAGGTAATTTTTTTGACTTCCACCGTCGGCAGCTGGTCCACAGAACTGTATGTGCGGGTAATTTTATTTTTTTTTTTTGTTAAAATTATTTTTTATAATTATCATTGTAATATATATTATATTTGTTAATTTCTATTTCGAATTTTTAGTTTTTTTTTTTTGAAAGGAGCCTGTACGGCATTTTATTCAAAATATGCAGCAATAGAAGCTGGTGGATCTGTGTCCCAGCACATAAAAGTCGAGTGAGTAAAAGCAGTAGATGCTAATGTATGCGCTAAATAATTATCTAATCTAGGAATATAATGAAGAAAACAATAATCAAAAGTCGATATACTAGTCCTGCAACTATCAATGGCATAACCCTAGGACCGTGACGAGTGTGTCCTAGACGACAGATATTGCTGAAGCACCAAACAATCCGTGTAGAGCTCGATAGACTTTATTTCGCAGTCTCTCAACCACGATAAAACTTCCTTGCATGCGAAAGCTTCCGCCATTAGGGGTGAAAAACAATCTATCATTGGAGTAGTCATAGCCGAAATATATCCCCCTTGCCCATTTAGAATAATAGTTCCCACCGCTGCTTTGTTTGTTCATGGGTCGTATGCCGCATCGAAGTAACATTGATCCGTCATGTTCTGAGTATGGCGTGAGTTGCTTGGCGTGGACTGCTGTGGTTGATGCAGCACTGTGTTCGGCATGGCAGCAACACTCACTTGCATGGGTACCGGCGCTACAGTGTGTTCGGCCACTGGTATATGATGATCCGAATTCACAGTGTTGGACAGCAAATTTGGGCTTTGGTGGTGGGCCAACTTCCAAGCACTCAGAGCTGATGATGCCATTACAATCACCTTCCGAGGTCTAGGCAAGTACGCATCCCATACAGCTCCATTCCTTGTGTGCCAAATATAATAGAGAATCGCCACTGCATAAATAATCCCATCATCATCTAAAACATTCATCAAATCATTAAACCAATCACTAAAAATATTTGTGACACTATTAGGGATTGGAAGGTGGGATTGTGCCCAAATGTCTGCCGTATAATCACACGCAACCAAAGAGTGCACCACATCTTCATGTCCAATTCCACACATAGCACATGTTGGATCAATATCAACCCTCTTTATAAGTAGGTTCCTTGTAGTGGGCAAAATATCACTCAGAGCTCTCCATAAAAATGTTTTCCACCTGGGGGGATTTTAAGTTTCCACAATTTCTGCCATTTATCAAATGTCCCCACTGGTTGGGTATATTCTCCAATTACTGTTCTATATCCACTTTTAACAGAATATTCACCTTTTGGGTCCCCATACCAGTACCACATATCTTCATAATCTGGTGACACAGGTATTTTCAAAATTCGCTCCACATCCTCAGGTATGAAAATATCTGTGAGAATATCTTTATCCCAGGTTCCTGTCAGTTGATCCAACAGACCCACTACCTTTGCCTGTGCCAACTGGGGTGATTTTTCCGTTAATATTTGTGGCCGAGTTTCATCATGCAACCAAGGATGATCCCATATCAATGTTGACTGGCCATTCCCAATTCTTCTCCTAATTCCCCCACAAATCAACTTTTGTGCTGCCAAAATACTTCTCCAACAAAAACTTGGGTTATTCCCCAAGCATTCATCATAAAAAGAATTAGTGGGATAATACCTGGCTTTATAAACTCTTGAAACCAATGATTGTGGCTGTGTCAGAAAACGCCACGCTTGCTTACCTAGCATAGCAAGGTTAAATGCTTGCAACTCCTTAAACCCCAATCCTCCATATTTCTTCGGGATACATAACTTATCCCATGCTTTCCAATGAATACCTTGATCATCGTTTGACCTCCACCAGTACCGATTCATGGTTCGCTCAATGGCAGTGCATAGAGAGGTGGGCAGTAAAAAGACACTCATTGAGAAGGTAGGCATAGATTGAGCCACACTTTTCAATAGGACCTCCTTCCCTGCTTGTGACAAGAGTTTCTTATTCCAAGAGCTAATTCTTTGTCTTATCTTATCCTCAATATAAGAAAAAGCTACCCTTCTATTTCTGCCCACAAATGATGGAAGCCCTAAGTACTTCCCAAAATTCTGAGCCTGTACCACTCCCAATATACTGGAAACCTCTTCCCTTATTTCATCCCTGGTATTTTTACTATAACAAATACTCGATTTATGATAGTTGACAGCCTGACCAGACATTTCTTCATACTTTTCCAGACAACATTTAATCACACCTGCTTCTTGGGCATTTGCTTTGAAAAAAAGTAAGCTATCATCAGCAAAAAATAGGTGGGTAATAGAAGGTGCCCCTCTAGCAACTCTACATCCATGTATCTCTCCCTTCGCATGTGCCTGTTGTAATAATAGTGAAAGTCCTTCAGCACAAATAATAAATAAATAGGGTGATAGGGGATCACCCTGCCGTAAACCACGAGTCGGAATTATTTGATCACTCCGTGAACCATTAACCAGTACACTATAAGACACCGTGGTTACACACATCATCAACAACTCCACCCATCTTTCATCAAATCCCAATGCCACTAGCATGTTTTGCAAGAAGGACCATTCCATACGGTCGTAGGCCTTTGCCATATCCAGCTTTAAAGCCCCCCAACCTGCTAGTCCACATTGCTTCCTGTTTAAATAATGTCCAACTTCCGCAGCTATCAATATGTTATCTGTGATTAGTCTCTCAGAGATAAACGCACTTTGGGACTAAGATATAATATTTTCCATTAGTGGTTTCATTCTGGCAGTAATAACTTTGGCCATAATCCTATAAATGACATTACTTAAAGCAATCGGTCTATAGTCAGAGACCATCTCCGGGGCTTTCTTCTTCAGGATCAAAATAATATTCGTTTCATTCAGCTGACCAGGTAACGAACAAGTATTCAGACAATTGACAATATATGAAGATACATCAGTCCCCACCACATCCCAGAAGTGCTGATAAAATCCAGGATTCATCCCATCCGGGCCTGGTGCTTTATCAGGATACATTGAAAATAATGCTGATTTAACCTCACTCTCTTCAAAAGGGCGCAATAACCCCTCATTCTGTATAGCCGTTACACGTGGTTGTATACCCTCAAAGAAATCATTATTAATTGCAGGAGAACTTGAGTAAAAAATACCACGATAATAATCCAAGATAATATTTCTCATGGCATCCCCCTCAATCCAATCCCCATTATCATTCATAATTTTAGTAATAGCATTCTTTTTCTTTCGATGAGAAGCATACCTGTGGTAAAACCTGGTGTTTGCATCCGCACCCTTGAGCCAATGCTGTTTGGCCCTCTGCCTCCAGTAAGTATCTTCCTGCAATTCTACACGTGTCAAGCATTCTTCCAGTCTCTGAAACTCAGCTAGAGACACTGGATCCGTACACCCTCTGAGGCGCAGTTGTTCTTTCTACAAGCACAATATTTTTTCACCAAACTTGTGGAATCGGTCTCCACCCCAGCGTGTTAACCGGTCACCACATAATGTGACACACTCCTGCAATCCCCTACTTCTCCCTTCGCCCCACGATTTTTCCACCACCACTCAACATCCTTCATCATGTAGCCATGCCATCTCAAATCGAAACCCTCTTCTCAGGCCACCCCTCCTTTCCCGAAGATTGAGAATCCCAAGGAAAAGAGTTGAGTGATCTGACTTTCTGGTTAGAATATTCTGCACACTTGCATCGGCTACCAGCTCTCTCCAATCCTGAGTGGCCAACACCTTATCTAGTATTTCCTCAATCCAGTTTGGAGTGCCCTTCCCCTTTTCCCAAGTAAATGGATATCCAGACATCGGTAATTGTGTCAAGCCACACTCTTCAATTGTCTCTCCAAAACCCCGTAACAAGTTATCTGGATGGGGATTTCCTCATCGTTTCTCATACTGATATAAGAGATCATTAAAATCTCCAATGATTACCCACGGCAGATCAGATTTTCCTGCTAATGAACGAATAAGATCCCATGACTCCCTTCTCTATGGACGTTTTGAGAAGCCATAGAAACCAGTCATCCTCCACTTACTAAACCCCGGCATACTTACTTCAATATCTATATGATTATCAGAATAACCTATTAAATTCGCAGTATTGTTTTCCTTCCATAATAATGCCAAGCCTCCACTCAGTCCAGAATTATCAACATTAAAAAGACCATCAAAACCAAGCTTAACCCGAAGTCGTTCTGCATGATCCCGGTTAACCTTGATCTCAATCAGAAATACAAAGTCGGGTTTCTTACGGGACACCATGTCCTCAATTTCCCGAACTGTCCGTAGATTACCCAAGCCACGGCAGTTCCAGCTCAATGTACTCATTGGATCGGGCGGGTCTGCACCGCAGCACCCGCCATCTGCAAGATTTTTTGAACGTCTGTCATCGTTATATCCTCCTCCACTACCCCCTCATCAACCCGGCTTACCCTACAATCCCCATCCTCCGGTGGCACCGAGGCCGTAATGTCCGAATCCACACTCACACCCACAACCATCCCCCGCCCAGCCTCACCCTCCGTTCTCCGCCTTTTTGGATCCACCCTCACCCCCTCATCCTCCCCAGCAACCTCTTTCTCCTTTACTACTTCCGGTTGTCGAAACCCACCCTCACCCGCCACCCCAACTTCCGCCACCCGCCCCCCTAATCCTGCCACCACCGCCCTCTCACCCACTGCACAAGCCTGCCCGTATCTCCCCATACCGTAGCCAATTTCCTTCCTCCTTTCTTGCCCTAGCTTGAACCATTTATCCCCTATTAACTTGGTTGGGCTATGTCCCCCCGCCCTCATTGCTGCACCAAACATGTACTGTTCCGGAGTTAACAAAGAACGCCGAGCAGCTAAACAAAACTTATCAGTATGCCCCATTATTCCACAAAAGAAGCAAAACATATGTAGACGCTCGTACTTGAAATTTATCCACGTCCATGTCCCATCCCGTATAATCATCTTCATACGGCGTTTCAATGGCACCGTTACATCATGCGTTATACGTATCCGATAAAACGAGGTCCATGATCTCTCAAAGTTACGCTCATCATACCGTATAAATACCCCCACGAAATCTCCAATCCGTTCAAGCACCTTCACCGTACGGTATCCCAAAGGGATATCATAAACCTGTAACCAGAAATCCACAGTGTTCAAAACCACCTGCGTTGGATCGACTCCGTCCTCCAAAACTTGACAAATTAATGTCGTGTTCTCAAACGCCCAGGGCCCCTCCTCCAACACCCGGCGCATATCAGTTTCATCAAAAAACGTAAAGAGATACAGGTTCGGAAGTACATCTGTTATCTCTATCCCCATGAGAGTTCGCCAAGCCGAGGCCATCACCCTCTTCCTCACCTCTACTTTCATAATTCTATCGGTCAAAAATCTTCCGACCAATGTCCATGTAGTACGCACAGGGGCTGCACTGGATTCTTGTAAACCTCCTCCTCGAATCGCACGCCATCCTCATCATCCTCCAGATTCATATCTGCTGCTGACGCTACAAGCTCACGTATACTCATCGCCTTACGGTCGCTGTCCGGCCGGTTGAATGCCGAAAGTCGATCAAGTTTGCTGAAACCCTAGAAAGCAGGGAGAACCAATCGAGAAAGCCCTAGATCCCAGGGAGAATTAAATTAAATCGAATTTTTAGTTATTTGTTGTTATTTTTGTTGTTATACCCTAATATGTGTAAAAATATGAATTTAGTTGTTATTTTTGTTGGGATTATATAGTAATGTGTGCATATATGGTATAATATGAGTAGAAGTATGAATTTTGGTTATGAATTTTGATTATTATTATTTTATTTAGAATTTTGACATTTTAATTATTTAATTTTGAATTTTAATAAATGTTGTGTGAAGTAGGTATTTTGATAAATTGTTTATTTGATGAAATATGTATTTGATAAATTGTTTATGATAAATATGTTGTTTGATGAATAAATATGGCATAATTGTATATTTGATGATAGGTATTTATTTGATGTGATTAATTACTATGTGTCAATCTTGCTCTTTTGGACTTCCTTTTGCAAGTTACTGGCATTGTGTCTATATTCTGTTGAAGGAGTAGCACTCTTCTTCTTATTGTCCATAGTTTCTGTTTGATTCGAAGAGATGATATTTCCTGAGAATGCTTTGCTCCTTATCTAGCCAAAAATTTGATCACGGACGGTGGAGCTTAGCTAGCATTGAATGACCATTCAATATTGTTGTCAGTTATGATGTTTTTAGGACTAAGAAAATTCTTCACCGTACTTATTACTCTTTGTAACTTCAGAGTAAATGAGAATATCAATGTCTTGGAATGTGTCACGTGTCATTAGTTTATTTGACCGATAAGAATAACGATACACTTGTTGACATTAAGAAATTAGATTTAAATTTACAGGATATCATGGTGCGTAATTATCTAAGAAGAGAAAGCAGGATAGGCCTGATGAGGGGGGATCAAGTCAAAACCCCAACGTGGACTCGGACGAAAGCGAAGAATGGGAGGAAGGAATCGAGAGTGAATTGAAGTTGACATCTACGGACAACAAGAAGGCACTGCAATTGCGCAAGAAGCCTGTACTTGGCGGCAAGTTCATTGACATGCCGTTATTGGATTAATACGGGCGCCGAGAGGAAGTCACTTGGTTAATGTCCCATCGCCAATGGTCGAAAGTTTTCTCATGGAGGGGATCCACATACACCCCGCTGATCTATGAGTTTATAGCCTCTTTGAACCTGATAAAAGAAAGAGATTAGAAGAACACTTCTGTCACCTTTAAGCTTTTTAACAGACTTCACTATTTTTCTGTGAACCAGCTAGGAGTTTATCTAGGACTGCACACTGAGGAGGAACAAAGAAATCTGACTTATCTGCAGACATCAGGGAATTTTGTATCTGAAAATGAAGCGGAGGAATACTGGAGACAGATATCTTATGGGAAAGCTCCATTGGTTCATGGGAAAAGCAATGAAGCTCGCATAGTCAGGAAAAACCTGGAGTACGTTCGGACTATCTTGGCTAGCACTTTTGGAGGACGGATGTCCAATCTGCACAAGGTCTATAAGAGTGATCTCTTTTACTCGAGGAGCATGGAATGAGGAGAATACACCAACATGGGCTTAGTTGCAAGAAAATGGCTTGCAACTCAGCATCACAGTCGGGTGGCCAATGTGTTCATTGGCCCACTACTTACTCGGTTGTGTGAAAGATTAGGACTAGACAGGAAACTCAGACGTGACTTAGTACTAGCAGAGATAGAACCCTTGACAGAGATGGATATTGAGCGATCTAAGGTGAATTATGAAGAGGGTGAAGCAACGCAAGCACAAGGTGTCACTTTTGACATTCCAAAACATCATGGCCACGTCGATAGCTGGGATACTCTTCGAAGGTTCCAGTATAGCTTGCATTTAGAGCAGACGGCCAGGAATGATGTTCGTTGGGATGCCCTCCAGACCCATATTGATGCTAGGTTCGATGGTCTCCAGACCTATGTTGATGCGCGTTTCAATGCCCAGTTTCCTCAGCGTCCACATGGCCCTGGTTATGATGCTGCTCCTTTCTGATTGTCACACTCGATTTTTGTTGCCACCTGACACTTTGGATTCCTGGACTTGTTGTTTTTGGATTATTACTGTTTAGACTTTAGGTACCCTATGCGTGGGGTGCCGCTCCTATCCCTTTACTTTCTTCACACTTAGTTTATTTGCTTTACTTTGTTTACATTGTTTAATATGCTTTTTAGACTACCTGATAAGTGTCAAAGATGTTATGTTTTATAGGATATTTAACAGGAATTTTGTGTTATAATTGGAGTCCATTAAGCCTAATTCATTCTTAAATAGCTTAATTTGATAAACGTTAGGATTAAGGACTAATTATGTTGCATTTGTAGAAAAATAGCAAAACATTGTCAATTTCAGGGCATTCCGGCCACAGTTCGGTAGAATGATCATATCTTGCGCTAGGAGTGTCCAAATGAGGTGATTCAAGTGGCTATAGTTCAGAAACTTCAAGGGCTACAACTCTTATTTTGGACAAAAATTCCAGAAAGTTATACGCAGCTCACAAAGAGCCTTACAACGTGCGTGGACGGATCACTTAAAGGAAATTTCAGATTTCAAAGCTATTTAAAGGCTTGTAAGGGGATTGTTTTAAGACTTCTTTTCCCATTCCTTTAATCTCATATTCAGCTCTCTTAGGTTAGGTTATATTAGGGTTTATCTTTTCCTTTCATTTTATTAGATTAGATTTACATTTCATATCTAGAATTCATTGTTCAACATTGCTTTTGGATTACAAGCATCTATGGATTGAAGATTTTGGTAACATTTCTTCTCCTTGTTCATATTTCATATCTAATTTGTGCTTTGTGATCTTATAAATGATGATGGATTGCTAGACATCTAGGATTTGGATTGGTATTGGATTGTGTTTGTGTTCTTATGCTTTGAATGTGTGAATGATGAGATTGGTTGTATGTATTAGCCTTGAATGCCTTTGTTGTAGAGGAGTTCATATTGATCTCTTCCCATTGAGTGCTCCAATGGTTAGATGAGTGTGAGAGTGGGAGTTTACCAAGAGATTGCACTCTCCTTAGTCTTGCCCTTGCAATCCCCTTCCTACGACCCGGGAGAGCGAGCTTAGGGGAGGAGACGGTAGACCGCCCACCAAGTGTTTGATAGAATGTCTCGCCCGACGTAGGGAACGAGAGACTAGGTCCTACGCGTCCTAGTGATGGTGCCGCCTTAGGTCTCCCTAGGTTAGCCAAGCCATACACTCACTCTTGTCTACTTAAGACCAATGAGTGCACAAACTCAAATCCCAATTCCATCCAAATCCCCGTTTTACTTGTTCATATTTGTTTCCTTTATTTTCCTTCACTTCCTTATGTTTCTCAGTTTCACACAACTACCACCACCCGTACCTTGCACCTAGTTCATCCTTTGATGCATTGTGACAAAGGATTGTCTTGCATTTCACTTGCTCCGAACGGCCATCCTTGAGTTCGACACTCAGGGTTTCACAACCTTCCTTTACACTCTTTCACACACCACACACCACTCCACTATTACTAAAAACTATTCGTCACTACCTTTTTATGCTTTCAATAAGTGTGTGAACTCTTTCTTATCTATCTTTTGAGCCTATCTGTTTGAATGCCCAGCTCTTGTACTTAACATGAACTATAAGAATGCTTTGTCATTCTCATGCGAATATTGCTTTTAACTGTTTAAGCCTTTTGCACTAACGTCTTCATTGCCTATCTGTTCTGTCCATAGAAAGGCTGGGGGCAAAGACTCTTAATGGAAGGCCGAGGAAATCTCTTAACAAAAGGGGGTTCTCTCTAATCCTTTGTCTTTGACCCAGTTTTGGAATAGGCAAGGAATAGAATATGAATTTTATTCTATTGTTTGATTCGCGGAAGGAATAAACTTTAGGAATTATATTACAGTGTTTGGTTGGTTTAAGGAATAGAAATGAAATATGTTTTAAAAGACATAAATACCTGTATAAAAATATGTGGTGGTGACGATGGTGGCGGTGGTGGTAGCGGTGGTGGTGGCGGTAGTGGTAGCGATGGTGGTGGTGGGGTGGTGGCGATAGCGGTGGTGGTGGTGGCAGTGGTGGCGGTGGTGAAATAGGAAATAAATTTAATTGGTGGGTAAAATATAAAATTGAAACTTTAGGTTGTTCCTGAGAACTCAGGAATAGCCTAATACTAGGGGGGGGGGGGGGGGGGTAAGAATCTCTATTCCCCTTTCAAGGAGAATAGGTCATTCCTAGGAACAATTTCCTGGGAATAGATGTTTTTACCAAACAAAAGAATATACCTATTACTTGAAATGCTATTCCATTCCAGGCCTATTCCGCGAACCAAACGTGCCATTAGTGTCATTCAATGATGCAAAATACATGTGTATGATAAACATTTGTAAACATAAATAATTATTTAGCTATTTCCTTGAGTGGGCCACTTTGGTGCTAACACACTTGCCTTATGCTAATAATTTATTTATGTGAATAAACCTTAATTTATGTTGTAAACATAAACATAAATGATTATTTAGCTATTACCATGAACGGGCCGCTTTGGCGACTAACACACTCGCCTTATGCTAATAAATCATTTATGCAAGTAAACCTTATAATTTATATATATGTTGTAAACATAAACACAAATGATTATTTAGCTATTACCTTGAGTGGGCCTCTTTAGCGACTAAGCACACTCACTTTATGCTAATAATTCATTTATAAACATATATAAAAATTAATAGTGGATATAACCTCCAACTATAATTGTTCCCACTGCTGGAATTCTACATTTTTCCGACCACCGAAAAGTGGTCGGAAAAGGGTGATTTCCGGTCGGAAATACAATTTCCGACCAACTTACCGACCATTTTGTGGATTCGGAAAAAAAGCCCACGCTATTACCGACAACTAGTCAATGTGGTCGGAAATACCGATTTCTTTTTTAGGAGGTCGGAACAATTAGTTGTCGGATAAAAAGAGCATATTTCCTACCACTGGTGGTCGGTAATTGGTCGAAATTACCATCCACTAGTGGTCGGTAAGATTTACAAAGAAAAAATTAAAAAATTTGTCGGTAAGATTTACTAATAAAAAAAATTTAAAATTCTACAAATACCAATGGAAGGCAATTTGGCTCAATTAAAATTTGATTACATGATCGATTAAAATACTAATCTCTTTGAGCTCAATTGGGTAATAGGGATAGATAACCTTATCGTCAATGTATGTTCAACCTTTGCAACCTCTGCAAGGAGCCGAGCTTCTTCAATGAAAGGCAATTTGGCAATGCCCTTGACATCAAGAAATATTTTAATTCAGTTGTATGATAAACATCACAGAAGATATCCTTTCTCAGAAAGCAAAATTATAAATGTTTTAATCAATACCTGTCAAGAAAACCTCTTGCCATTCATGTCCACTTCAAAATCTACAAGCATAACAACCATATAAACACAATTCCATTACGTTTAAAAAAATGAATACATTAAGCGATAAAAAATACTAGTGGGATAAAAATCAATAGTAGACGAGTTTGGGTCTGTCATCAATCTCCTATAATGCTCGGGAAGCGCATGTGAACTCAGTTAGAACCCCAAAAAACACCATAGCGTGAAAAGAAATAAAGAAGAAAGATATTGGTAGAAACCTTGCTGCAGGGAACACACCCATAAAAAAAAAAACAGAATATGAGATGAAAAACAATTAATAAGACAAAATCTCTAAATTAGTAGACCTTCTTTAATACAAATTGAATACCTTGCTGCCATCTGTCAAATACCCTTCCATCAACCTAAACTCCTTGTAAACAGCCATGAGCAAGTTAAAAAAATTCATACACCCTGAAACATAAAAACCTCTACAACAAAGTGCAAGTGAATAAGTACATTAAGATGGTAGAAATATTAGTTTCAAGTTCCTGTTAACATCTGAAACTCATTGAACTATGTGCTACTTATGAGAAGCAAATGAATATATATAGTGCCAAAAAAGTTGGTCTGAGCAACACATCAACTTAAGCTCCGTTTGGGAGAGCAATGCGATTCAGATAAATGCAAATTCAGATAAACCAAGCTGAAACATGGGTGTCAAATATAAATTTGAAATTTTAAACCATTCACGAACACAAATTCAAAGTAGCCAAGCAGAGAAATACAAATGCGGTACATAAAGGAACTGGATTTGTAATCAAACCCAAAACTTAACCTGATAAGGCATTTTTGCCACCACTTCAGTATCACCTTTTTCATCAAACTCCCCAGCCTTTCTCTTCGCCTTCCCTTCGCAATCTGTTGCTAAGTGGTCCATTTGACCACATCCCTGAAAACCGCAAAGTCAAGTCGTTGGATAAAGCAAGGATATTTCCTGGTTTAAATACATGCCAGAAAATAACAAAGCAATATCATTAAAATTATCAAGAGGGTGAGTAAAATAGGCCATCAGATTTTATAAACTGGGTTGATACCCAATAAGTGGAAACACTTCCTCATCACAACTGTGGTTGCTTCACAAAGCAAGAACCTACTTGTTTCCTGGACCGAGCCAACCACCTGAAAACCGCAAAGTCAAGTCGTTGGATAATGTATAAGTACATTTTCACCGATAAAACATGGCATAACATAGCATTTTTATCCCGCTTCACCCAGTAAGAATAATCCATGACTGCTGTTTCAGCTGTGAACATGGGAATAATATATAATCAAGAACAATCCCACAAAATAATTAATCCACCTTAGCAAATGGGAACAAAATGTTGAGGGTAATGCAGCAAGACATGTTATTTGATGGTTTACACCATGGAAGTACGTATCACTTTATATTCAAAACCAAATTTACTTTTTTTTTTTTTTTTTTTTTTTTTTACAAAAGGATAACACAGTCAACTAAAAGAGTTATATTGAAAATTGGTAAATGCAATCATGATTTCATATAATTATCCATAGAGAGCTTGCATACCTGACAGTTTGTGTAGAATCTTGTGAAATCCTCGGATAAGTTATAGAGATACTCGCACAATAAATTTGGTAGAAGATTCGTACAAGCTTCTTAAACAATCTACAAGAGTAAGAGGAAAAGAAAATGCAATATTGATACTCTCATAGCTAAGATTGATGCCAAGCAGATGAGATTAGGGATTATTAATTTACCTCAGGAAATTGAAGTAAATGGAGTCCCAACATTCGCTCATCGTGATGAGCTAAATCTAGTGTCCCAGTCTGTTCAATAACCATAACATCAGTCTAAAAAATTAACTAAAAGATTGAAGAATTCTAGTTCGGAGATTGTAAGTCTGCAACCATTCACAGGCACTACAACATTGCCATGGTCTATGTTTTTTTACAAGGATACTTGGGCAATCAATAAAAAAATCCCTAAAGCCAGGCTTAGCTCATCTGAATTGCCATAAAGTGGGTGGGTGGGTGGGTTGTTAAAGTGGAGGTGAAAATTGAGCTGAAATAAGATAAATGAAATTAAAAGTGAATGTTATAGGATCAACTTTCCTTTGTTGCTTCAGTACTTTTCTTTTGGAGGTTGGGAGGGGAGATAAGACACATCAAGTATGATATTGATTAAAAAAAAACTCAACTCAACTCAATTACTTCACATGTTTTTTTCCAAAGGGAAATCTAAACCCCCTGATGATGACTTAACAGCGGAACAGTTTCCCCTATTTGTACTGTACACCTTCTGCAGATTCCTGATCTGTATACATCTGCATATCATGAAGATAGGTGTAATTGTACAACTTAATACTTGTACAGAATGCATGCACAACTAAGTCAAGGAAATTCAGTTGGAGATAATATGTAAACATTACCTCACATCAATATCTTGTTTCATTTCCAAACTGATAGTTTCCATGACCAGTTTGTATATCTCTTCTCCAAATAAATTTGCACTCTCTTTATCTGAGTTGTCAATTAAATTAACTTCTGAGGTTGAAGCATAATGTTCTCTAGTATTTTTTCTCCTCCAAAAGGATTTCCAGAATGTGGAATTCCATGGGAAGTGCAATCCATTCTCCCTACTAAGAACCTGATTGTATGTATAAACTCCTGGGCTTTTTCTCTTGATAAAATCATTGAGACAGCATAAATGTATTTATTTTCAGTTTTATCTGAACTAGCTTAGGATTTTAAAGAGGATGAGGACTGCTTTTATCTATAAAAAAATCTTTAGCGTTGCACTCACCGATTCCTCCAGAACTTTTTCCTTTTCATTCTGAAGGATCTGAACCTAAACCCAAAATTACAACAAAGCTTCCTTCAATCTAAGACAAATATCATGTCTTAAGAAGTGACATTTAAGAGTATCAGCAAATCAAATCATAATCAACTAGCTATGAGGTTTTGGATACAATTTCATGTCAAATGTCAAAAGGCCAACAACATTTTACACAGCTAGGCTCGAGTACGGTAAAAACATGATATGTATAGTACCTCCTCATCGTTGTCATTAATGGAAAGATCAGCTTTGTCATTTGCAATTATTCTTCTCTCTGAGGATTTTTTTCTCCACGGCCAATTCTTTTGGTCCATGGTCTACTGTTTGCTGTAAAATATCAAAATCGGGGTTGTCGGTGGTCACTCCAATGATTCAATGAAAATGTCAAGGTCTCAAATATCCAAATCATAGCTTATTAAGTCAAGTTTACCCACACTTCTGCTAGGACATCCACTTCTTTGACAAGACTGGCTGACGTGAAACTTATAATCTAACAAATAATGTTATGCTTCTGACTTATCAGACATCATTACATTATAGTCATATTCTAATAATGTAGAAATCACAAAAAAGGTACTTCCTACATTATAGTCCTATTATAACCAACCCTGTTTTACTTGGTTAGTTACCTGCTAAGTGTTCTTGATCTTAATCATTCTTGAGTAAAAAGGTGAAAGATTCAATTTCCCAGTATCAAACATAAGTTTAGGATAATACATTAATCATGCAAGAACAAAATATTAAGGTTACTTAAGTTTATGATAATATAATCCAATGATTATGCAAGAACAGAAGATCAAGGGTTACTTAACTTTAGGGAAAAAAATTGTTAGCGTCATGTGTTAAATCAATTAGAAAAAGAGATCTAGATGTTCCAATCTGATAAAAGCAGTGCCTAAAGCATATCTTAAAGTCAATAATTTGTCATGCATAAAACTGTATATGAAGTGTTAAAGTAGCTAAGATTCAGAATAGATATATTAGCATATATAAATGGCACCTCTTAGCAATCAAGGCATCATTGTTGTACATAGAGCTCCGAGAATGAACACGTGACAGCATATCCAAACTAATTGTAGGATAATGTGTAAGAAGAGTTGCTTTGCAGATTCACCCACTAAATCAGTAAGAGCTGCTTCAATGTTCATGTGCACATCCTCTCTGTCAGTCCTCCACAAGAACTTGCATGCTTCAATCTGCCTTTCTATCTCATCTAGACCTTGTAGAATTGTATCCCTGTCATTTTCGCTAATCAATCCCTACGGTACACCAAAACAATTGTGCACATTTGAATACTACTCTTTCACATTTCACTTGTTAAGGAATTAGAAGTCATGAACTAAATTCGGTCCTCTTTATGTTTGTGTCATAAACTAAAACCAAATGTGGTAACGATAGAACACCACAAATTTGCAATTTCTTAATAGCTAGGCCAGCAAAGCAAGATATAATGAGAATAAGAAGAAAGCATTAACATTTTATAATGAACATATTCAAAACCAAATGATGACTTTTACACATAAAAGAAAAAGCTTATAGCTTGGTCAGCAAAGTAAGACAAAACATATAGAGGAAGAGAGCATTTAAATTTCAGATGAATAGATTTGAAACCAAATCAGGATAGAGTGTAGATGACTTGTATAACCATCCAGCAGATGTAACCACATACACAGCCAATTCTAGTCTAATTATAATATCACCAAACCAACAAAAATTTTCCTAATTCATCATTGGCAACTAAAAAGATTATAATTAATAGCAAAACCTCAGAGATTTTTAAAAAATATAGTTAAATATAATCATTCCAATAAATCATATTGAACAATTCACAGCACTAGAAAAACCAAGTAACCATACCTCACAAAGATATATAACATATATTATATATTATAACATATAATACCCCATATTTATACAGAAATAAGTAAAAAAAAATATTTAACATTTGTATTTCTATTATATAGAGAGAGGAGCCAACTCAAGTGCAAACCATTCCTAAAGTATAAACTACAAACACATCTTAACTGTTAAAAGTAAAATTCACTCTAGAACATATTCATCATCTACATTTTTATAGCATATATATAATGCTCATCTTTTTACAGCAAAATGTATGTATCAATACAAGTAGAAAGTCATACATACTGTTTTCTGGATTCTCTATCGTAGATAGCATGCCTGAATGCTTGATAGATCTAGAAGCTAAGAAGATACTTTCCCCAATTCGAAGTGAAGGCCAATGCCCTAAATATTCTGAATCAGATTCGGAACTTCATTATTTTATATCTCTCTAATTATATTAAAAATAACTAAAAACTATAGATTATAAACAAAGAACCCTAACAATAGATTAAGAAATAAAGAATCCTAACCATTACATCGTCGATCAAGGAGAAGCGCTAAGGAGGAGAAGGCGTCGTCGATGGAGGAGAAGGCATCGTCGATGGAGGAGAAGAGCAAGGGAGGGGGTGTCGTCCTTCGAGGAAAAGAATTGGAGAGGAGAAGGTTTAAATCTGTGATTGAGGAGAAGAGGTAAGGAGGAGAAGGATTGAATTGAAATATGCGTTTGAGGTGAAGAGGTAGGGAGGAAAAGGTTTAAATCTGGGATTGAGGAGAAGGTCTTTAGATCTAGCTGCCAAAAAGAGTTAGGAAAAATAGATATAATAGATATTTATATATTGGGCAGCTGCGCAAATGGCCAAGTGTTTTTTAGGTCTGTTTGCGATTTAAAAAAAATTATTCCGACCACAGTATTTGGTGGTCGGAAAATGAGATTAATTTAAATATTTAGCGAAATTGTCCGGCCAGAATATAAAAAGTGATTGAAATTACCGACCACTTCGTAAATGTGGTCGGAAATTCCGACCAATTTCCGACAACGCTTCTATTTGGACGAAAAAAGGAAAAAAAAGTTAATTTTTGCGATCAAATTTTTAGGTGGCCGGAAAGAGGTCGGAAATGGATAATTTCCAGCAGTGTGCCAAATGAGCCTTTAATTTAAAGCAAGTCGGTAATGCCTTAAATAAACTAAATAGGCTAAAAACTAAACCCAAATTAAATGAGCCTAGAATTTAAAGCAAGTACATAATATCTTAAATAACCCAAATAGGCTCAATTTAATTGGCCCAACAAAATAATCCATCAACAAGGTCACCTAAAACCATCATGCATCCACTGTCCGCCACTTCCTAGCACAGTTGCCGGCATCAGTCCACCGGGAAGCCAGGTCCGCCGTTACCGCCGTCACGACGCGTCGGCAAATGGATTCCAGTGAATCCAAGTAGTAGGTTTGATTCCATAATTATATAAATGTAATAACATGTATGTAGTTTTGATTCCAATTCTGTACATACGCACGTTGATTCCAAATGTTTCCAAATCATGTTATTAACAATTCATATATATAAATAAATTCATGTGAACAGACGAATATGGAAACACTGGCAATATGCTTGATTCCATTGTCAAAAAAACACAAGCACAGGATTTTCATTCAAGAACATACAAATCAATATTTTTTTCTTGATTCCAAACAGTGATTAAAACATACGAAACAGTACGTAAACACTAGTTTCACTTGATTCCAAATCCATATGAAATAATCACCAAATGTTAATTAAAACATAAATTATGACGGTGACAATCGTAAAACTCACAATCAATTACACCTTATAATTAAAAATCCCCAAATATCATGAACCTTAATTTTAGTATTTAATTAATTTACAAGCTGACTCTGATACTAACTGTTAAATAATCCTTATGCACGAAAACTAGAATGCGGAAGCACAATTAACAATGAATTGCAAATAAATCAAATCAAG
This sequence comes from Ipomoea nil, assembly GCF_001879475.1. Lineage (NCBI taxonomy): Eukaryota > Viridiplantae > Streptophyta > Magnoliopsida > Solanales > Convolvulaceae > Ipomoea > Ipomoea nil. Next base: position 1,344,442 of record NW_017616947.1, read on the forward strand.
CAATTAAACAATGTTTATGATCATGGATTTTCAATTAAACAGAAGTAAAGATAGAACTTATCTTTAAATTGACTTAAATCAATAATGCTTCACGTCTCTAATCTGTATGCCTTAATCACACCTCTGATGATGTGGAGACTGGAAAACTTAGAAATTAGAAACAGTCAATAATCCCTAGAGTTTTCCTGGGTATTTATAGATGTGATGAGAAATCTTCTTTCAAGATGAATGGGAAACCTCCTTGAAATAGAAATCCCTGAGAATGCGAAACCTCCGTTTAGGAAACCCAAAACCTTTTTCCTTTATACATCTTTTAACCCTTATAAACTTAAATTGTAATAGAATGAGAGGGAGGAAATTTCACCCAGTAATTCCGTCTTTACACATGACTAATCATCACGATGAGCAGCTTATGGAATTACAACCTTTATTATATAAATCAATGTTATGAAATAATTATTTCTAACAGTAAGATAATCCAGGACCAACTTGAGAATAGAATCTTCAACATTATGCCATTTCTTTTGATAAAAGCCGGCATGAAAACCATCCAAGCCTGTGGCTTTATATGGACCATATCAAACATAGCCTTCTTTACATCAATATGTGTGAAATCCCTATTTAAATCCATCAGGTCCTATCAGTAAGTTTGGGGAAGCCATTCTTAGCCAACCCTTGAATAACAACATCATTCTCTTTAGAAAAAAAATTCTTAAAGAACGAAACAACCATATCCTTGGCCATACAGACATCATAGATTTGATACCCATCATCCAACACCAGATATATTAATCATTTTTCTTCTAGCTTTTTTAATCTTGGTAGCAGCGAGATAGAATTTGGTATTTCTATACCCCGACTGAATCCAATCCTCAAGAAACTGTTAAAACCAAAATAATTCTTCGTGTTTAAGAATATCATCCAATTCACTACGCAGTCCTCTATCCAAGTTAATGAGGCCTTGGTGGGGTCTAATAAACAAGGTTTGTTCGACACCTTCCAACCTAGCAATCCATTTCGTTTTTTTTTTTTTTTTTTAAATAAATGTTACCAAATGACTTCATATTCCACTCATTCGCAAATTATGCCGTGGAAACTTGTTCGAAACTACGCTGTTTTACAGGCGTAACATTAAAAACAAAAAATTATTTACTGTGCTATTAACTGCGTTAGTCGCGATTTTGAAGGCAACTTCCATTATTGTTTTTGGCAGTTTCAATTCGCTATTCACTTCTTTGATTCCATTCGCTATTCACAATTATCTTCTTCCATTCGCGATTGCTTGATTTGAACTCGTAGATGGAGGAGACAACGGATTGGGGAGAAGATTAAATTGGTGTTTCGATTTCTGTGTTTCCAGGTTTGTTGCATTCGATTTTTGCGATTTTTGCGTTTGATTTTCTGCGTTAGATTTATGAGATTTTAGCATCTTGAAATTGAAATTGAATGTATATTTGTGTTTGTTATTGCGAGATTGTGGTGTGAGCGTTATAATCTATTACATGTGTGTTTCTAGGATTTTGTGATTCATGGTGATTATTTGCAATGCTCTTTATTTTTAGTTTTTTTTTTTTGTTTACTGGTGTTTATTCAGTATCTATGCAGTTTGAATGTCCATAATGTCGCAATTGTTATTAATATTATGTTTCTGTTATGAATTTACAGTTATGAGATTATGAATTTTCTGTTATGAGATTATAAATTTTCTGTTATCAATTATGAATTTGATACTCTGTTCCTGCATGTGGTATGAATGTTCATAATTTGATAGTTCTATGTTCATAACATATTAACTGCTAAGTTACTCTATTTACATATATTCAGTGAATGAAGATTTTGTTGGTGATTCACTAAGCACTGATCAAGCAGATGTAAACATTGACATTGATGGCTCCTCTTCAAGTCCAGGTATTTTTCTTAGCTTTTAATGTGAATGTCGTTACTGGTAGTAGTAGGTATTGATTCATGGTGATTATTTGCAATGTACTTTATTTTTAGTTTGTTTTTACTGGTGTTTATTCAGTATCTATTGCAGTTTGAATGTCCATAATGTCGCAATTGTTATTAATACTCTGTTTCTGTTATGAATTTACAATTATAAGATTATGAATTTTCTGTTATGCAATTATGAATTTTCTGTTATGCAATTATGAATTTTATGTTATGAAATTATGAATTATGTGAACTGTTATTGATGGACAATATATTCTTTTCTGTAGAGCATGACTGGATTTATTCGGCATTTCCCATCCCCCATCTACTTAAATAAAGAATATATTTCCATCAAACTCATTTCAATTTTGTACTATATTATATTCATTATAGTTGAACTTTACATTCATAATGTGCAGCCTTGTTTTGTAGATATTGCTAGTCAAAAGTCAGTAGTTGTTATAGTTGTGGTTATATTTTTTTTGCAATTGCAGGTGTTGAAGATTTGGTTGGTGTTGTAGTAAGTAATAGTGATTAAGCTTTTGAGTTATTGTGACACCCCAAAAATCCACACTCCAAACCATGAATTAATTGAGTAATTAATTCTATTTCTTTTGAGGAATTGATTCCTAAAATCCTGATTTTTGATACTCAAGGACTAGTATTTGACTAGTCAATCTTTAAGTGGTGTTGTACCTTGTGCTTTGAGAGGAGTTCCCTTGTTCCTTACACTTTCTAAGAGTTAGTAAGGGTATCCTTGTCTTTTCACCAAGAGCTAGTTTTGTAACCTAAACCTAGAAGACTTCTTCATTTTTCATCCCTTACATTTCCTAGAAAATATCTCTACCTTCTCTCTAGAATAGAAGAGTAGCTTGTTCTTCAAGCCAAAAGAAGCCTTTGTCAAGATTCCAAGTTTCGCTTCCAAGATTCAATCTTTCCTCTATTTTGGCATCTAGAAGGGTAAAATCTAAGCTTGTCTAGTCTTTTTGGTTCCATCTTGGTTGTCTTTTTCTTAAAGGTTGGATCTTTATGATCTTTTGGTTTGATCTTGAAGTGGGTTTGGCTAGTGAGCTTAGTGGAGAGCTTGTTGTAGTGTAAGAAGAGTCTTTTGGTCTTCAAGAGGTAACCAATGCTCTACAAAACCTATTTTTCTTACCTATATATGATTTCTTGGCTTCTATTTGTGTTTTGCTATGAAATGTGAGAGTTTATGCATTTATCTTGTGATATTGCATATCTAGAGCTTGTGTTTAGGATTCCTTTGTGCCATTGCTTGGCATTTTCCTTGGTTCAAGTCATTTTGTTGTGTTTGGTGAGATTTGGCATATTTTGGACTTGAATTTGTGTTTGGAGGAGAAAATCCCCGAAGGGATTTGTTGTGGAACAGGAGTGTTCCCGCAGGCGGAACGGCGGGCGGGGCACCACCCGCCGGCCTACCCGCGGGTATATAGCCTGTGGGAATATGTTCCCGCGGGCGGAACCACGGGTGGGGCGCTACCCGTGGGTCCACCTGCGGGTACATGGTTGGTGTTGTGATGGGATTTGTTCCCCATGATTTGTTTGTCTCGGTCTTTGATCTTTTGGCCTCCCGATGTTCTTTTGTGGAACTATTTGAGCGTCTTCTTGATGTTTCGTAGGTCTAGAGCTTTATGGTAGGTATCCATGTAGGACATTTGGTGTTGTGAATCGTGCTAAGTGTTCAACATTGTGTTTCGTTGAACCGTGTGGTGTCTTGTGTGTTCCTCGGAACTATCTTGAGTTTCCCCGTTGTTGAGCTTGCTAGTTATTATCCTAATGCTAGCGTCGTTGTTGTCGTTGGGTGGTGACCCGTCTCTTGATTGAGTATGTTTTATACCTCTTTTGCAATCCGTTGCTTGTTTCGTGTGAGTGGTGGTGCGTGTGTGGCTTTACCTGGATTGCACGATTAGTGGTATGGGACGCTAGTCACCAAGGTATTGCAGTGGTCCTCGTGGTGGCCGTGACGTGATTATGGAGTTGTGGCTGAGTCCACGTGTTTGGGGGATAACATTGTGTTATCCGGGCATGTGTTGCCGTGAATTGGTGGGTTTTCGTTGGTGGTTATAGGTGGGGGACGACGGTCCCGGTGGAATAAGGTTGGACTTGGCTGTACAGGGGTTTTCTGGAGGTAATGGTTAGCTTTGAAGGTACAAGGTTGGGGGTAGCCATAAGGTTGGAACAGGGCAAAAGGAAGGCATATCAACTCGTGATGTGTGATGTCACAAGGGCTTGTGAAGCCGTTGTTGGGTGATCTTCTCTCGTGACGTGTGTAGTCACGAAGTCTTGTGGTGTTTTGGCATGTGTTGCCGTTGGGTGAGTCTTTATCCTTGTGTGTGGTTAACCTTTGTGGTTGTGACGTGTTCCCGGTGTTATCCTTGCGAGTGGTGAGTCTTGTGTTGTCCTTTGATCTTGGCTTTTGACTTATATATATGTATTCCGTTTCGAAAATGGTTTTCATATTATATATCTACCTATTTATGATACTTAACGGTATTGGTGGGTTACCAGCATCTTTCGCTGACCGGGCGTCACCCCGATGTTTATCTTTGTATCTTTCAGGTGATGCGTAGTCGAGCGCGATGTCTAGAGCCGGTAGCTTAGCACCTGTATCTTTAGACAGTGTTTTTGAGGCCTGTGTGCCAATGTCTTTAGATTGTTCTAGTATGTTGTTTTTGGGATAGTGATACACTTGCAGATTGTCGCCGTAGCGTATGCCAAGTGTGGTATACGTGGCATAACACCCCGTTTTGGATTCCTTTTATCCAGTTATCTTTCTATCTTCTGATGTGCTAGTGTTTTGTTGTTAATCTGCATGTGTTAAGACTTGTTTTTAGGTCTTGTTTTTGGGGGGTGTTACAGTTATATAATGGATATGCATACAGAGTTGGTTTTAGTGTGAGGAAAAGTCAACAACGTTATAAGGCATCTACTAAGTCAATTCAGATGAAGAGGTTCTTCTGTGCTAAGGCTGGGTAAGGAGAAACAAAATAGTGGTGTCAAGGTTTATTCAAAAATTGATATAAGGACTGGTCGTGGTGCACTTGTTCAGTTTGACGTTGTGGGGCTGGGGTGGGGGGGGGGGTGGGGGATGGGATGTGGACAGTTACAAAACATGTGAAAGAGCACAGTCATGAGTTATGTTCTTTTGGCAAGAGTCATCTACTCCGTTCACATAGAAGAGTGGGAAATAATCATCTTGAATATTTAAAAGATATGAAAAAGAGTAGTGTTGCATTGGCGGATGGTATGAGGTTTTTGAAACATTAGTCAGGGGGTTCTGTAACACCCCGTGTTACGACCCCTAAAACCAAATAAATTAATTAATTACTCACCCTAAAAAGGGAATTAAAATCCATTAATTAGCTAAAAGGGGGTCCACCATAGTACATGGGCCCTTATCCCTAAAATCAATCCCTTAGTCCTATAGGAAATAGAATTAGCAAAGCCATACCACTTAGACCCTAATTGGGACTCTTAGATATATAAATAGGGACATAGGAGACACCTAGAACTCACACCACAATAACTTTCACCACACAAGAATTCCCAAGAATTCCCATATGAGAAATCAAGAAAGAAGAAATCTTAAAGAAAGACCCTTCATAGCCAAGGAAATTAATTAAGGCTAAGAGGTAACCCATGTCTCAACAAAACCTATTTTTCTTGCTATAATTTCCTTCTTTGGCTCCCTCTATATGCTTGTGTCTTGATGAATTCCTTTATAATAATCGTGATATAATCTCGTTGGTTGATGTGATGATTTTATGTGTGATCTTGATGATCTTGATGTTAAAAAGAGGTTCTTGATATTTATGTGATGATTCTTGATAAATCTTGATGGTTCTTGATGATAAAGATAAAATATGATTTTGATGATTTTGATGGGATTAGATCCCTAGGTTGGATTGTGAATTTGTATTATGATGTTCTCAATATATATTTGGGAGGTAATTCACATGTTCGGGTGTTGTTTATGTTTAGAAGTCATAATAGGATGAGTTCTACGCGGTTCTTGCTTTTGATCCATTAATTGCTTACGTGGTGTCGTTATTTGCGTTTAAAAGTGTCTAAGCATGGTTCCGGGTTCCACGGAGGATCCCGAGACGTTTATTGTGTTAAGGAGTCAGTGGGGGGTAGGTGGGGGTAGGGGAACCCGCCACCTACCCGCTGCCCAAAGAAGTACCGTCGGCAGCGGGCAGGCGACTGCCCGCCGGGCACCCGTTGCCCGGAGAATTATCGCCGGCGGGTGGCCCTCCACCCACCGGCTACCCGCTGGTTTGTTGCCCACTTCGGGTCTTTGGCTTCCCCGTTTGATGTTCCCCAATAACTGTGGTGTCCCAACGGACCCTGTTTGTCGTGCATGAGTCTAGTTTGATGTTTCGGGTGCCATTCGTAGGGTAGAAGAGTCTTAGGAATTGCATGCTAGTTGAAGCGGTAACCCGTTGGCCTAGGTGGAAGATGCATGAACCCTTTAGGTATATTCTGTGTATGTGAATGATCACACGTAAGTTTATTTATATGTCTCCCCCTTCCCAATATGCTAATACGTGCTACTATGTGTTATGTGATGCATGATACCCCAATTTGGTTACAATCAAATTGGGAGTTCCTGAGCTGCGGTTCAGAAGTTGGCTGCGGTCAAATTGGTTACTTATGAGCTGCGGTTCATTTTCCTGGCTGTGGTCAGTGATTCACTTCTTGGGCTGCGGTCCACATGGGCCTCGTGTGCTATGGTCCACCGACTGGACGCTCCAGGCGGTGTGTAGGGCCACTAGCCCGAGGAAGGCCATAGCCCACCGAGTGAGTGATCAAGCGGTGTGTAGGGCTACGGTCGGCTACAATCCACCTAGTGTATGGGCCAACGGTGTGTAGGGTCGTATTTTTCAAAGATCATCGCCCACCGAATGAGTCCCTCAGGTGGTGTGTAGGGCTTGATCTACTACGACCCACCGACTGAGTTCGTCAAGTGGTGTGTAGGGTCGCAGTCCCCCCTTAAAGAGGATCACAGTCCACCGACTGAGCGCGTCAGCGGTGTGTAGGGCTGTGATCCGCCGTTGAGTTCGTCGACGGTCTATACGGTTGGTTGCGATCAACCCCTTCATGCTGCGGGGCCGTGTTAGTACTATATGTACTAACCCTCATGTTCGGGGCATGCGATTGGTCCCGTGGCGCCACCAAAGTATGCTTGTGTGACTTGAATGATGATTGAATGATAATGTGAATGATTTGAAAGTAAACGGTGACCTTAGATACATTTTCTTTATGATATTGTCTCTATATAACTGTCTATCATCGCTTAATGTGCTTATCCTTATCTGTCGAGTCTATCCCTGGTTTTAAAGCTAGAGTCTCCTAAGTATATATCTTCCTGCTTCAAAATGGTTTTCATATAATCTATATATATATATATATATATATATATATATATATATATATATATATATATATATATATATATATATATATATATATATATATATATATATATATATATATATATATATATATATATATATATATATATATATATATATATATATATATATATATGTATTTCAACGCGTTGGAGTGGGTTACCAGCATCATTCGCTGAACAGATATATTTGGTTTTCAGGCACAGATGAGTAGACCCCGGAGCGCGCTAGAGATCCGGAGCGTAGATTAGTTAGTTTCCCTTTCGGCCTGCGTGCCATGATTATGTATTGATATTGCTTTGAGGATATTTAGTTAGTTTAGCCTGTGCATCTGAGTTCTCCAGCTCAGATGTGGCATAGCACCCCGCACTCTTATGTTTGATTTTGGGATTTAATGAGAATTCACCTTTATTATATAAGTTCTAAAAGTTTCAAAATTTCGAGGTGTTATAGGTTCTCCATTGGTTGGTTTTACCAACCGTGATGCTTACAATTCGATGGCTTGTGAGAGTTTGAAGTGTTTGGATGGAACCGATTCCAATTCTTTGATTGAAATATTTAGGAGGAGGCAGTCTAATGAGGCTGATTTCTTTTTGATTTTGAAGTTGATTTGGATGCAAGACTGTGTAGTTTTTTTGGAGGGATGGTCAAATGAGACGGGATTATGAGTTGTTTGGGGATTTGTTAGTGCACGATACAACATATCGCACTAACAAATATGATATGATTTGTGGTCCTTTTGTAGGGATGAACCATCATTGCATGAATGTAATGTTTGGATGTGGGTTTTTGATGAACGAGAGGATAGAATCATTTGCTTGGTTGTTTAGAGCGTTTTTAAGATCCATGGATGGCAAGTGTCCACAAACTATCATGACGGATCAATGTTCAGCTATGGCTGTTGCCATTTCTATGGTATTTCCTACATCACGCCACCGTCTTTGTATATGGCATATTGGTGAGAATTCGAAGAAGAATATCAAGGCATTAAGGAATCATAAGGATTTTTTGGATATGTTCAATTGTGTGTTGAAATACACCGAGACTGAAGCTGAGTTTGAATTTTATTGGACTAAGGTATGTTATTATTTACTTTGTTCATTGGGTACAGTATCATATTTTGGTATTTTAGTCATTTATATTGTGTATTCAAGAGGGGGTAAGAATTATGAATATACAGTTAGAAGTTATGAATCTGCAGCATAGATATTATGGATATTCTATGTATATATTATGAATGTACAGTATCCTGTTTGGACTTTAAGTCATTTATATTGTGTATTTAAGAGGATAAGAATTATGAATATGCAGTTTATATATTATGGATCTACAACATAGAAATTATGAATATACATTATTATGTTTTTTTGATATTGTTGTTTTGTTTCATATAAGCTTAGTAAACGTGTCTTGTAACTTTTAGGATGGTGACAGAGTATAAGTGTCTTAAGAATACTTGCTAGAGAAGCTTTATGATTGTAGGGAAAAGTGGTGTCCAACATTTAATACGGATTATTTTTCCGGGGGCATTTTATCTTCTCAAAGGAGTGAAACTACAAATCATTCAATTTCTAGAAGGTTATCTAAGATTGCTGGTTTGTCTGATTTTTATTTATCATTTGTTAGTGTTATTTCTGAATGGAGAAGTAAGGAAAATTGTGAAGATTTTCGGTGTTCTCAAGGAGTACCTACCATGATGATGGATCATGTGAAACTTCTTTCACATGCTAGAGAGGTATATACTGTTGAGATATACTTTTTGTTCGAGGAACAATTTATGAAATGTAGCTCTTGTTATCAAGAAATTGTTTTGAAAGATGGATGTAAGTGCAAGTATCATGTGTGGCGACCAAATATAGAGATTATAAGGCATGAAGTAATTTTTAAGCCAATCAATTTGGATATATGTTGTAGTTGCAAGTTGTTTTCAGAATTGGGAATACTTTGCTGTCATTGTTTACGTATACTTCATGTGCACTGTGTTTCTAGTATTCCCGATAAATACATTCTAAAAAGATGGATTAAAACGGTTGTTGATGGTATAAATGTGGACATTGCATCTGTGTTTTATAATGTTGGTGTCCCTCCTTCAATTTGGGTTGCTGAGATTAGTAGGAAATTTCAAAGATTGTTTGTTTCTAGTCAAGATAATAGTGTTGCTAGACAATTTTGTGACGAAGCTGTTGAGAATGCAAGGAAAAATGTTGAAACTGAGATTGGGGATGTGAATATTGAGGAGGGTGCTGTGTCTTCTTCAAGTGGTATTGTACAAGATCTTTCAAGCCGGAGGAGTAAAGGTGTGAGAAATAAAAGGAGTAGTAGTATTATTGAGAAGAAGTATAGTGCAGCAAGGGGGAGAAAGAGTGCTGCAAACAAGCTTGCTTCAATTACAAAGGGTGCTGTTCAATCATTGGTTTTGGAAAATATATAAGAGATTGCTCGGGATGGATATCTCATACATCCAAGTTCCGGGGGTTCACAGTTTGTTCATTTTAATAAGAATTTAAATCACAATGTAGATATAGATTGAGATTGTGTTAATAGAACTTGTTATATGTTAAGCAGTGATGTAATGAAAACTATGCAAAATATTCATATTTGAATTATATATTTGCACTATGTTTGATGTATATATCTGCAAGTTTTGCATTCTATGTTCAGATTATGAATTTACATTTGTTAAATTATGAATTTTCTGTTATGTGATTATGAATTTACAGTTATGTAATTATGAATTTTATGTTATTAGATTATGAATTGACAATTATGTAATTATGAATTTTCTGTTATGAGATTATGAATTTACAGTTATGTAATTATGGATATAGATGTTACAAGTATGGCCAGAAAATCCATAACTATAAATTTATAATCTCATACCAGAAAATTCATAATTATATAATTGTAAATTCATAATTTCAAAACAGAAAATTCATAAATACATATCTGCACATTCATAATTATATGTTCGTAATTTATGGACTCTATTATTATAATAGATTTAAAATAAAATAACAGATTTTTATAATTACATAACTTTGAATTCATAACCCTGAATATTCATAATTATATAACTTAAATTCATAATGTCATAACAGAAAATTCATAATTGTATAACTGTAAATTCATAGTCTCATAACACAAAATTCATAATTACATAACAGAAAATTCATAATATCATAGTAGAAAATTCATAAATCCATATGAACCATATATTCATAATATTTGAAACCTGAATTAACAGTAATAGATTTTATATTCACAGGTGCAAAATATTTGTTCACATTACCAAATGAGAGAGTATGAAATTAGGGTACCAACAGTCATAATTTCAAAATGAAGTATTCACAAATTCACTGCTTCATGTTCACAACATTTTCAGACCCCAAAAACAATATAAATTCATTTCTTCTTTGAGAGCTCCTTTGCTGCCTTCATAACCTGGATTTTTACAGTGTTGACACCCCATGTGATAATGTTTGATTCATATTTAGCTCTCAATTCACAAATGAGGTTAGCCTTAAAAAAAATACATTAAATAATCAGTTTAATGGGATGTTAAAAAACAAAAAAGTAAATGTAAGTTGAAACTAATATATCTTATACTCTTACATTTACACGAGTGTTTCTCTTGAACCCACTGTTCCAATTTTGCATAGTCACCTTGTATGCTTCTAGGCGTCGCATGATATATATGCCACAGTCAATGGCATTGTCAAGCTCTTTCCAGTGAATGGTCAAGAGGTCTACAGGAAGGTTTTGTATCTTACGTAACAGGGATGATTTTTTTGCAGTCAAGTATTCCTATAAAGCAGTCATCTAGACAAAAATCAAACTAGTGTCATAATGGTTTATAGCAAATGTATAACAAATGATTAGAAGTTCAAGTTTATTATTAAGTTACCAGTAGACTTGAGCAATCTTGATATTTGTCAATCTGTGAAACATCAGTAGGCAAGGATTTGTTGTCTATGATATCCACTTTTTTTGCAATGATGTTAATGCAGACAATGAAGTAGTGTCCGTGTCGAAGCACGGGAAAAAATATCTAATGTCAGAAGAAGAAGAAGTTAGAATAGAGAAAAAAAAAGCATCGTTAATAAATAAAAGTTAAACGTGGGTAATTATAAATTACTAAATCAACATCATTGATGTCAAGATTCCCAAACTTGGTAATTTCATATTGTAACCTCTCATTGAAATTTTCCTTCTGCTTTTGAAGTGGAAGATCCTTCATCCATTGATCAGTTGGGTCAAGTTGTAGCTAAGGGGAAACAAATACGTATAATGGTGAAAATTGATAAGTTGTCAAATATGTAATGAGAATGATTAAACTATAGAGTTATAGAGTTATACATTCATAGTTTCAAATTTTAAAATTTTTTGGTTTCAACTTACATGTACTGATGTGCTAAAAAATATGCATTTTAGCTGCCCCAATGCACGCTGTGTGTTGAGCAATGTAAGCCTCAATGTCCATATATCAATGAAGATGCTATAAATTTCACCACTGCTCATTGTGTGAAAATCTCCTCGTGTCACAAAGAATTCATCACAGCTAAATAGTGTTTCACTACAACACAAAAAAAGATAAATAAATAAATAAACAAATTAATACATGTTTATAAATGTTAAATATTCTTGATAATAAAAAGTTTATTAAATATTTAGATTCAAACATACTCTATTGGATGATTTGGAGAAGCATCCATGAAGGCATAGTTTGATACGGCCTTCTCTTTGACAGTAGTATTATGAACAAATGGTGCATTTTTTGCCCAGAAAGGTGACCTCAAGTTCAGTGAGATGTTTTTGAATTTTTTGGTTGGCCTCCTTCGGATAGTGACATCTTCAACATCAGATTCGCTATCCTGAAATGTATTGTGTGTTACACATAATGCATGAAATTAGTTAACAATATCATAATTGCATAATCTCATAACAGAAAATTCATAATTGCATAACTGTAAATTCATAATCTCATAAAAGAAAATTCATAATTGCATATATCTAAATTCATAATCTCATAACAGAAAATTCATAATCTGATAAACGTAAATTCAAAATCTCATAAATGTAAATTCACAATCTCATAACTGTAAATTCATAATCTTATAACAGGAAAATTCATAATTGCATAACAATAAATTCATAATTTTATAACAATAAATTCATAATCTCATAACAGAAAATCCATAATTTCATAACTTTTGATTCATAATCTCATAACTTTAAATTCATAATCTCATAATAGAAAATTCATAATATCATAACAGAAATTTCATAATCTCATAACATAAAATTCATAATATCATAACTGCATTAGTTTACCTATCAACATCATCAAGGTCAGCAGTAGGTGTAGCAGCATCAACAGCACTAGGGACATCTTTGGGGAATGGCACCCTAATCAACAGAGTTCTTTCTTAGCCTTCAAAGGTCGAAGCAGCAGGAACATCCTCCACAATGGTTTGAATGAGGGCATCTAATTGTTGTTCATCCAATGTGCACTGCCCTTGTGGTTTTTCACCCAATGGTGTTGGGGGATAAGAAATTCCTAGATCAAATGATGGAGGTTCTATCTCCATTTGCTTGTTGGTCTTTTGAAATGCTTCAACCAAAGCATCAACTGCCTCTGTGAAAGACTCCTGGTCAAAGAAAATGTCATCGAGTTGAGAGGAGGTTGGGGTTGAAGGTTTGTCCATCATACTAGCCACGGTAATCATGTTAGAAATGCCTGAAAAGGCTGTCTTCATAACCTCAACAGGTGCACATCGCTTGTCAACTTCAGTCATCGCTTCTCTAAATTCCAAGACATCAGCAGTAAGCCGTTGTAGCACTTGTGTAACTCTGTCAACACTGGATGGCGGCACAGAGACTGATGAGACTCTCTGATCAGCAACAGGAGCAGTAGGTTGGTTTGAAGTAGAAGCAGTAGCGTGAGTGGCATGATCAGTAGTAGGCTTCGCAAACGTGGGACAACTTTCCCTTTCCCATATCCACCTGACCTTCTCTCTGTAGAAACTCTTTGTTTTACAAGCTTTGTTGTCTATGCGGTTATGCTTGGGTATGTTCTCTCAACTCTCACCCTTTGATTGGACCCGATCAAAGTAGAATAGCTATAATTTTCAAAAAAAAATGAATTTTTTTTTAGTTATAATCATAATTTTATAACTGTAAATTCATAATCTCATAACACAAAATTCATAATTACATAACAACAAATTCATAATATCATAGTAGAAAATTAATAAATCCATATGAACCCTATATTCATAATATCATAACTGAAAATTCATAATATCATAATAGAAAATTCATAATCTGATAATAGAAAATTCATAATCTCATAATCTCAATAACCCTATATTCACAATTTCATAATTATATATGCGTAATAATATAATATTGTATTGAAAGTCAGATAATCACACAAAGACAATGAATTCAATAAAGACATTTGATGTATAACTAGAATTTACCAGTATGAATGTCATCGGTCCAGTAAAAAAGCTCTTATTGTTATACTTCTCAATGGACTCGATAAGAGAGTTGTAGGAGTAGCTACACCAGTTGTATTCCTTTATTTCATCAACATTAACCAAGGAGTTGAGTACTCTATGGTTGCAGCTGGGTGTTTGAAACCCTCGTGTCATGCACGAAACAGTCAAGACCATGAAATCCCTTTTAACATAATCTCCTCTTTTAACAATCACATCCCCCATTTTGGTTGTGATTGGGGAACCAATTGTAATCTCCCACCTTGTACTCCAACTTTTTAACAGAGCTCTGTACTCAGGTGTTCATCGATCCTCATACTTTGGGCCCTCAACAACCACCCTTTGTCCCCGTGGAATGCCTAGAATGTACTCTATGTCCTCTTCTTCAACACTGAGCTTATCATTCTCCAATATGAAATGTGTTTAGTAAAGCTCAAAGTTTGTAATCAGATACTGCACTAACTGTGACTCGTTTGTGCACAGCTGAAGATTCAATAGGGATCCAAAACCAATATCACTGACAACTTTTTTTTGTTCTGGCGTTAGTTTCTATACAAGATTAAACATGATCTTTGGCCCCATTCTTGTGCTGAAGTAGGGAGTACCACTCTGCTCCTCATCATTACCTTCTTGTTCCTCTTCCTCCTCCTCTTGTACTTGATCTGGGACATTGGATGCTTTGCCTTTTCTCCTATCATTTAGTTTCTTTGATCTCTTCTCTCTGATTACTTCATTATGGAGTAGCTCCTCAAGTTGTTGCTGGGATGGTTCAGCAAATTGTGAATCCAATGTGGCTCGTGTTGTTCTTTGTCTTTTGCTTTTTGATTTAACTTGGACTGCAGGGTTCTATTCCTCAGGGGGCGGTTGTGAAGGATCTGTAGCTTGCACTGCAGTGTTGTGCTGCTCAGCGGGGGATTATGATGCCTCGGCAGCTTGTGAACTCAAGACTGCCCGTGTTTTTTACCCACGTGTTCTTTTTCGGGGAACATAGTCCATTGCTGATATTAAAAACATTAGAAAGCAATTAACTTATATACAACAACATATAATATAGTACAAAACTAAAATGAGTTTGATGGAAATATATTCTTTATTTAAGTAGAGGGGGGATGGGGAATGCCGAATAAATCCAGCCATGCTCTATATAAAAGAATATATTGTCCATCAATAACAGTTCACAGAATTCATAATTTCATAACAGAAAATTCATAATTGCATAACAGAAAATTCATAATCTCATAACTGTAAATTCATAACCTCATAACAGAAAATTCATAATCTCATATGAGAAAATTCATAATCTCATATGAGAAAATTCATAATCTCATATCAGAAAGTTCATAAGAGAAACAGAGTATCAATAACAGTTGTGACATTATGGACATTCAAAACTGCATAGATAGTGAATAAACAACAGTAAAAACAATCTAAGAATCAATTCCATAATTTTATAACTATACATTCATAATCTTAAAACCATATATTAACAAACTAAAAATCAATTTCAGAGTTCGATATTCATAATGGTTAAACTACACATACACAGATATACATTCATAAGTTCATAACACTACATTCAAAACCCTATTTATAAATTTCAAAATGTATACAGAATACAAAAATCCTAGATTATGAACACGTCAGGTACATAATACATGTAAGATAAGTGAAGTAACTGTGAGAATGAGCGATGGAGAGAATGTTTCCGTCTCTTTTGATAATGATGGAGGAAGTGAAACGTTGTTTACTGTGTGTGAAGAGGAATGCGAGAATGGGGGAAATGGCGTACGAGAGTAGAGAGAATGAGTGTTGAAGAGAGACTGCGAGAATGATCGAAATGGTGGAAATGACGAATGCGAAAATGCAGAGAACAGAGAGAATGGTGGAAGAAGGTTGCGTGAAGAGGAAGTGAAACCGGGAGTGCAAAAATGCAGAGGAAAAGTCGCGCGTTTAATTTTTTTTAAAAAATATGATTGGTGGGAGATAACAGTGCCACTTACGGGCACCGTTACTCCACCTTGAAAGGAACAACGTCGTATGAGACCGTGTTCACCATCCATGATGAACACGATTCCATGGCATAACAATTGCCACTCATTGAGAACGTACGTGCGCCATCTCTTTTACATTCTAATAGCATGTAAGGTCCTTATTCCAATTTTTCTTTATAACATTATCAAACTTATCATGCAAAAAGCCACGCTACTTTGAAACTTAAAATTACCTTTCGGTTGGTTTTTATTAATAGCAAGCTTCACCTCTCTAGTTTTCGAAAAAAAAAAAAAAAACTGGAAAATTGAAGAACAGACTATAGAAAACTTGTTTACTAGTATATTTTTTCATTTTGAAAATAGGAAATAATTTTCTAGTTTTCTAGAAAACGAAAAATTATTAAAAACTATTTTCTAAATAGAAAACATAATCATTTATCATTTATTTGGCTATATGACACTATAACCATATTCTCACCATTATCTACATACATATTTATTCATTACTATGGTTACATTCAGAGTTAATACCCAAAATTGCCCTCAACTATAGTAGCTTTTCTCAATTTTGTCTTAAACGACTTTAGTGTCATAAAATATTCTCAGACTTTTGTGTTATCACTGAATATTGACCTTTGTTTTAATCCGTCAAAAGGGTGTTAAGTATAGAGATAATATAGTCATTTCATATTTAGGTTTCTCTTGGTCTCCTCCCTTTACTGTCTTAAATACCCTGTCATATAAGACTGGAATTATCCCAGCCAATGTCATATTGGCAAGATGATGTGGCAAATGCCACATCATTTGTTAATTTTTTTTTTTGGTTAATTAACAGTATTTGCAAACTTGCAACTGCTGCAAGTTTGCAAATACTGTTAAAAGCTGCCTTAGATCTTGCTGTTGAAAAGGGTTAGCTGGATTACTGGTGAGTAAAGGAAGGAGACCAATAGAACCTAAATATGAAATGACTATATTATCTCTGTATTTAACACCTTTTTAACAAATTAATAAATGGAGGAAAATATTGAGCGATAATACAAATGTCTATGACTATATTATGACACAGTTGTTTAGAACAAAATTGAGAAAAATCACTATAGTCGATAACAATTTTGGGTATTAACTTATTACATTCATTATCATCTTCTTTTATCACTATCTTCTATCTTTTTTACTTGCATTACTTATTTAAACATAACTTATTTGCTCATATTATCAAAATTAAAAACCAAACTCTATACGAAGTTTTATATTTTGAATGAACTTAATTGATTATCGGTTCGGATATTTTTAGTTATGTTATATCGTAATACAAGTTTAGTCCGGATAATGGATATTAAAATTTCACATATATTATTATATTAGAATTCAAAGTAAAAATTATATATTTATATACATTTTATTCAAATAAATATATCTAAAAATATTTTAAATATTAGCTCAAAAAAACGTTAATATTATTTAAACTAAATTTTAGGTGAACTTAATAGTTTATTGGTTCCGATATATTTTTAGTTATGTTATGTACAAATATAAATTTGACTCTAATATCAAATGTAAAAAATTTTTACATATATTGAACTTAAAAGTAAAAATTATATTTATTCTATTTAAATTAAATATATTTTAAAAATTACTCAAAAATAAACTTGTCTTAATTTATAGCGTTAATTTTAAAAAGAAAAATTTTAAAGTAAGTGATACTAAACAAATTTTATAACCAAAAAAGCATAAAATGAAAAATAAATAATAAAAACTGAAAAATTAAAAAACTGCAAAATAGAAAACAATTTATGTTAGTAAATGGAACCAATTAATATTTTCCGTATAACAATTGTTGTTTCGTGCAGATAATCTTGGTCGTGAATTATTAGTTTGATCTGACGTGTTGGACGTGACAACTTGAGTATATAGATTTGATCATAGATGTATCTACTATATATATATATATATATATATATATATATATATACATACTATATATATCTACTATCTACTATATATTATATATATATATACTAATAAGAGCCCAAGAGAGTTAGGCCTATAATGGGTAGAAAAAATGGCGGTCACAGATTTTAATCAAATGAATGGTTCAGATTGATTAAAAGATTGATCAGATTTAAATTTTACACTAAAATTTCCTAAAATACCCACACACCGTTACTAATTCCGTTAAAATTTTAAGAATTGCCGTTAGTTCACCGTTAACTTACTCATTGATTTCAATAATAATAAAAAAAAAAGGTCTTAGGTTCGAACCTCATCCCAAACAAAGTTGTCATAATTAGTACTCTATTTTACTCTTATTAAATTATATAAATAATAATTTAGTAGTTACAACAAAAAATAATACATATAAATTTCTTTAATTTTGAATTATGTGTCCACAATGTCTTTATTAAAAAACAAATTATTCATTATCAATAAATTAAATAAGATAAATAATTTTATTAGTTATATTGTCTTTATTTTTCTTCAATATATAAAAATTCTTTATATTCAAATTTATTAATTGATTATATTCGCTATATTGTCTTTACAATGTCTTTATTCAGTGAAAAAAATTATTAATTATCAATAAATTAATTAAAAGAAATATTTTCATTAGTTATATTGTCTTTATTTTTCTCAAATGTAAAAATTTTTACATTCAAGTTCATCAATTGATTATATTCACTACATTATCTATTATCTTTTTTGTGCACTATTTTTCTAATTAAATATCAAAGTTATAACATAAAATAATGCTATATATTTATTTACCAAGTATTTTATTAATACCATGAAAAAATTAAAAAAATATAATTAATAAAGCCAACCATATTAACTACTTGAGAGATTTTGTGACAAAGAGAGTATTCAAATCACACAACAAATTGAAGTGAGAACTACCTTGCAATGTCCTTGCTTGACAATCAGCAGTTAGCGGTTAGCGTTAGCGGATTATACTAGCTGATTTGACCAGCGAATTTATTTAATTATTAACATTGGGTAGAAAAATGACCGCCAAATTATTAAATCAAATGAATGGTTCATATTGTTCAGATTTTAATTTTTTTCTTTTAAGATTTTCTAATTTATCCTTAATTATATGATTATCCATTTAACTTTTCCGTTAATTCACCGTTAGTCTAATTCTAATATTAAAGTCTAATATAGAATTATAACTACACCATTAATCTAATTCTATTATTAAAGTCTTAATAGAACTTAACCACAAATCCTAATGTCGGAATCTCCTCAAACAATATTAGTATATATTTAATATTTTATGCCCTAATTTTTATTTGTTCTCCCTTATGTCCCGTATTTGGTTTCGACCATACCTATACAATTATTTTATTGACAATTATAATCAATATTGACTATATTATCTTGCATTTGTAAACTTAGAATTACCTATTTAACCCGCACGAGCTTAGCTCAATGGTTTAGTGGGTAGTATTTGGGAGAAGAGACCAAGGTTTGGACCTCGACGGCGACAATGCGGGAATTATGTCAAAAGTGGGCAGATTCCTTGTGCGTATCAGCATTTGGCCCTGTCTGCTGAACCATTGAGTCACCATGATTTACAACTTCCCACAATGCTCTGTCGTGTCGTAGTATAGGGGCCCTTGGGGTTGGGGACTCAACCTTTGGGAGAAGAATTACCTATTTAAATACGCAAATTCAACCTTCAATTATCTATGCATGAACAATTTCAATATAATCTTGCCTTAATATACTTTAAAGTACTTATTTAAAAAAAAACATTGGGCATTATCCCAATCGCGCAATGCGCGTAAAAAACTAGTATACTAATAAGAGCCCAAGAGAGTTAGGCCTATAATGGGTAGAAAAAATGGCGGTCAAATTTTTTAATCAAATGAATGGCTCAGATTGATCAGATTTTAATTTTTCCTAAAGATTTTCTAATTTATCCTTAATGAATATGATTATCCGTTAACTTTTCCGTTAAATATTATCTTTTCCGTTAATTTCTGTTAGTTCACCATTAACTTATTCATTGATTCAATAAGAAAGGTCTTAGGTTCGAACCTCATCCCAATCAAAGTTGACATAATTAGTACTCTATTTTACTCTTATTAAATTAAAATAATAATTTAGTAGCTACAACAAAAAATAATACACATGCATTTCTTTAATTTAGAATTATGTGTCTACAATGTCTTTATTCAAAAAAAAATTATTCATTATCAATAAATTAAATAAGAGAAATAATTTCATTAGTTATATTGTCTTAATTTTTCTTGAATATAAAAATTCTTTACATTCAAATTAATCAATTGATTATATTCGCTACACTATCCCTACAATGTCTTTATTCAAAAACAAATTATTCATTATCAATAAATTAATTAAGAGAAATTAATAATTTTATTAGTTATATTGTCTTTATATTTCTCCCATGTACAAATTCTTTACATTCAAATTCATCAATTGATTATATTCACTACATTGTCTATTATCTTTTTTTGTGCACTATTTTTTAATTAAATATCAAAGTTATAATACAAAATAATGCTATGCATTTATTTACCAAGTATTTTATTAATATTATGAAAAAAATTAAAAAATATAATTAATAAAACCAATCATATTAACTACTTGAGGGATTTGTTGACAAAGAGAGTATTCAAATCACACAATAAATTGAAGTGAGAACCACCTCGCAATGTTCTTGTTTGACAATCAGCAGTTAGCGATTAGTGTTAGCGGATTTGACCAGCCAATTATATCAACGGTTGGTAAAAAGATATTTGAAAAAATCAGCTGTTTAGATTAATATGTAAAGTGACCTAAGGGTATACATATATTTCAGAGATTTATTGACAAAAAAAGTATTCAAATTACACAACAAATTGAAGTGGGAAACTACCTCGCAATGTCCTTGTTTGGCAATCAGCAGTTAGCTCTTAATATTAGTATATATTTAATATTTTATGCCCTAATTTTTATTTGCTCTCCCTTATGTCCCGTATTTGGTTTTAACCATACCTATACAATTATTTTATTGATAATTATAATCTTCTTGACTATATTATCTTGCATTTGTAAACTTAGAATTACCTATTTAAATACGCAAATTCAACATTCAATTATCTATGCATGAACAATTTCAATATAATCTTGCATTGATATATTTTAAAGTACTTATTTAAAGAAAAAATATTGGGCATTATCCCAATCGCGCAATGCGCGTAAAAAACTAGTATACTAATAAGAGTCCAAGAGAGTTAGGCCTATAATGGGAAGAAAAAATGGCGGTCAAATTTTTTAATCAAATGAATGGCTCAAATTGATCAGATTTTAATTTTTCCTTGAGATTTCCTAATTTATCCTTAATGAATATGATTATCTGTTAACTTTTTCGTTAAATATTATCTTTTCCGTTAGTTTCTGTTAATTCACCGTTAACTTACTAATTGATTTCAATAAGAAAGGTCTTAGGTTCGAACCTCATCCCAATCAAAGTTGGCATAATTAATTAGTACTCTATTTAGAATTATGTATCTACAATGTCTTTATTCACAACAAATTATTCATTAACAATAAATTAAATAAGACAAATAATTTCATTAGTTATATTGTCTTTATTTTTCTCCAATATAAAAATTCTCTACATTCAAAATTCAAATTCATCAATTGATTATTGACGGTAATAATGTTACCGGAAATATATTATAAAGTAAAGAACAAGAAAGTGACAATAGTTGTATTGCCCTTTGTCTCAGTATAGAAAGTACAGTGTGTCTTTGTCTAGTGAGGAGAGCCCCATTTATACTTAGAGTCCTAACGGTAACAACATGGGACATAAATTGGGAGCCTAACCTTTAATTCTCTCTCATCAATGGGGGCTTCAATGCTGGCTTCAATGACAGTAAGGTGGCACCTGTTGGAATTCCTAACTGTTGGTGTTCTGCCCGTTGGGTTCCCAAGCGATGCTGAGTCAGATGCCCATTTATGATCCGGGTCGGGTGCCAGCCCTATTATCCTGTCACCAGTCCCCCCTACTCCTGAGTCAATGGATGTGTTTGAGTTGACTTGGGAGTAAAGCTGAATCTATTTTGATCTTGTGTAGGATCCTCTTGATTTAGGATATTTTATTTGATCCTGTGTAGAATTCTGCTTGATTTAGGATATTTGGTTTTGTTTTCCAAATCCCTAACTTGCCTTCCAAATCCCTGATTTGTGCTTTCCCAATCCTTTCCTGCTTCACTTAACTTTTTTATCTCAAGCTCCTCAACAATATAAACATCTGTCTCTCTGAGCAGTTTGAGAGCACTTCTTCAACAACTTTCTGCCACAGCTCTGTAAGTCTCCGCTGTCATTATTATTTTGCAATTTATTTTACAATGTATTTATGTATATATGAGTATACGTCAGTATTTAAAAAAAATTTATTTATTTATTTATTATTTATTATTTATTTTTTTATTTTTTGAATCGGCCCGTGGCCGAGGCGTGTGACTCAGCCACTTGGCCGAGGCGTGGCCTCGGCCTTGGCTGAGGCGCGGCCTCAGCCATATATATATATATATATATATATATATATATATATATATATATATATATATATATATATATATATATATATATATATATATATATATATATATATATATATGAGTTAATACCATCTGAGGTCCTCCGAGTATAGTGGTTTTGCCATGTTTAGTCCTAAACTTTCAAATTGACCATCTGTGGTCCTTCGACTTTCAAATTTAACCATTCGTGGTCCAAGTTAACCACCCATGGTCCTTCAACTATTAAATTTTAACCTACTATGGTCCTTTCAAGAGGACCGCGACTGGTTATATTTCGAAACTTGAAGGACCATGGGTGGTGAACTTGGACCACGAATGGTTAAATTTGAAAGTCGAAGGACCACAAATGGTCAATTTGAAAGCTTAGGACTAAACGTGGCAAAACCACTATACTCGGAGGACCTTAGATGGTATTAACTCATATATATATATATATATATATATATATATATATATATATATATATTATTTATTTATTTATTTATTTATTTTTTTGAATCGGCCCGTGGCCGAGGCGTCGCCTCGACCAGGAGGCCGAGGCGTGTGCCTCGGCCTTGGCTAAGGCGCGGCCTCAGCCATTTTTTATTTTTTTTCCTTTTTTTGAATCGGCCCGTAGCCGAGGTGCGGCCGAGGCCCGTGGCCGAGGCGTCGCCTCAGCCACTTGGCCGAGTCGTGTGCCTAGGCCTTGGCTGAGGCGCGGCCTCAGCCATTTTTTTTTCTTTTTGACACGCTCTTTTCCTAACAGGCAGTTTCTGTACCCCAGTCTTGCGAGCTTATCTGTAACCGAGGTGAAGTTAGTGTCTTTTGCTTCATAATGGATGTCACTCCCTTGATTGATGTTGGAGAACTTGATGTTGATGAGGAATACCTTCTTGATGATTCCCCTCTTTTTGAAAATTTTCCCCCTCTTCCATTTGTTGCTGACTCGCCTACACCTAAGCCCCAAATGAAAAAGAAGAAAAAACGCAAGGCCTCCTATTATGTTCTTGATAAGTCCCTTGCCTTGTCCATACAGCCTCAATTAGGGGAACGGGATTGGGATGATATTAGAGGTCTCCTTAGTCTTGACGTTCTGACTCTCCCTCCTGACCCTCGGGGTAATATCACCGACCCACCCCTGGATAAGCATTTTGGGGTCCACCTTCTGTCGCTACAGGTTGGGCTGCGGTTTCCCCTCCATAGGTTTGTGGTAGATTTTATGAACCACTATAAGATAGTCCCCGGCCAGCTTGTTCCTAATGGTCACCAGGTAATTGCGGGCTTTCTTGCTATATGTAAGGACAAAGGGATAGAAGCCACGCTAGATCTATTCCAGGCTCTTTTCATAGTTGGTAGGGTTTCTCAGGAGGGTAAGGGATTCATCATGATTTCGAGCAGGCCGCATTTCAAACTCTTTGAGGACCGTCCTACTTATAACAAGGATTGGAAACCCAAATATGTCTTTGTCACCCTTGTGGGTCGTCCGTTTCCCTTTCGTGTTACGTGGGGATCCCATTTACGTTGCCCTCCTACTCTTGAAATGAGTCCCTCCCTCCGCCGAGATGTAGATGATTTACTGGGGATGGTCTTTTATCGATCGTTGATTATACTACCGAGTGGAAGCTCGCGGGCTTAGGCTTCGTGAGGGCTCATCCGGCTGTTCTTTCACCCACGGGTACTCTTCAGTTACCACTCAGTATTTATTCGTCAACCACTAACTCTAACTTGTCTTCTTTTTACTGCAGGTACCATGTCTTCATCTTCGAGAACTAGCCGATACTTGTCGCGACCGGATCCCCCCTCTAAGAAGAGCAAGGTGGAGAAAGGAAAAAAGAGTCAAGCCGAGGCCACGGAGGTGATGCCGCCTCCGCCAGCACGCACGCCGACCCCATCCAAGGTCGTTGAGCGTACGCCTACCCCAACCAAGGTCCCCGAGAGGGTGCGTACGCCTACTCCAGCCAAGGTTGCCGAGGGGGTGACGCACCCTCCACCGACTCGCACACCCACGGCCGTTACCTTTCCCCCTCAACCCCCCGAGGTGCAAGGAGACACTTCCAATGAGTCTGGCTCGCGTGTTCAGACCAACTTGATCCGACTGGGCATGGACGTGCCACCCGGAGCGTCGTTGATAAATAAGAGCCTTGATGCGGTTGAGTATGCTGCTCGTATCGCTCCTCCTGCGGACTTGGAACACCTTGTCGCCATGGATGTCAACATGCTGCAAAAGCGTTATCTCAGGCACATTTTTGAGGTTAGCGTTTTCATACTTAATGTTCCCTCTCTCCCTGGCGTGTGTCTTACTCTGTTTGTTACTTTCAGGCCCTGCTAGAGGGACAGATCATTCATGCCCAGCGACGGCGGGTGACGGACTCGCTCATTGAGGATGTTAAAATTAGGGACGCGGACAACAAGAGCCTCAAGGACCTGCTATCGATCCGGGAAGGGGCCTTGAGCAAGATGGAAGGCGAGCTCGGGGCGCTAAGGAAGGAACACCAAGCGCTGTTGGCTCGGGCGGACGCTATAAGCAAGATGGAGGGCGAGCTTGAGGCCCTGAGGAAAGATCACGGAGCGACTAAACTTGCCATCGTGAAGGAGCGGGAGGGCGGGGACATCAAGTATTTTTTCAACTCTTCGAAGGCCTTTTGACAGTCTGTTGTCCACTCGAATCCTTAATTATGGGTAGAAAAAATGACCGTCAAATTATTAAATCAAATGAATAGTTCAGATTGTTCAGATTTTAATTTTTTCTTGAGATTTTCTAATTTATCCTTAATTTTATGATTATCCAAACCGTTAACTTTTCCATTAAGTACCGTTAATTCACCGTTAGTCTTATTCTAATATTAAAGTCTAATATAGAATTATAACTACATCATTAATCTAATTCTAATATGAGTAAATACCCAAAATGGTCCCTCGACTATAGTTAAATTCACAAATTGGTCCTCGACTTTTAATTTCAACCAATTAAGTCCTTAACTTTGCAATTTTAACACAATTTGGTCATTTGTCTATTTGACCGTTTGTTGACTGTATTTTTTTTAGGATATATATGTAATTTCATGGTCCATCGTCGGTTTTTTAAGGTTCCGGTTGCATTTCTAGACCGCACTATTACATTTGAATCCACTGCCCCGGTGCTGCACCCCATGCCGGAGAGATTATAGCTTTTGATAGATAGATCGCCGAAATCCCTGGAGTGGCTCTTCGAGAAAGCCGTGACTCCAAGCGATGTAGGCAAGCTGAATCGGCTCGGGATCCCCAAGCAGCAAGCGGAGAAGCACTTCCCCCCTCCGAAACGGCGCTGTCACCTCCAAGAGCGTTATCTGAGCTGAACCGGCTTGTGATCCCCAAGCAGCAAGCGGAGAAACACTTCCCCCTCCGAAACAACGATGACACCTCCAAGAGCGTTCTCTTGAGCTTTGCACGTGAAACTACATATATATCCTCAAAGATCGCGGTCAACAAACGGTCAAATAGATGGAGGACCAAATCGTGTCAAAATTACAAAGTTAAGGACTTAATTGATTAAAATTGAAAGTCGAGGACCAATTTGTGAATTTAGCTATAGTCGAGGGACCATTTTGGGTATTTACTCTTCTAATATTAAAGTCCTAATAGAACTCTAACCACAAATCCTACTGCCGGAATCTCCTCGAACAATATTAGTATATATTTAATATTTTATGCTTTAATTTTTATTTGTTCTCTCTTATGTCCCGTATTTGGTTTCAACCATACCCATACAATTATTTTATTGACAATTATAAACTATATTATCTTGCATTTGTAAACTTAGAATTACCAATTTAAATACACAAAATTTAACATTCAATTATCTATGCATAAACAATTTCAATATAATCTTGCCTTAATATACTTTAAAATACTTATTTAAGAAAAACATTGGGCATTTTCCCAACCGCGCAATGCGCGTAAAAAACTAGTGTTTTAATACATTAAGCATAAGCATTCCGTACATAAAATTGATTAGTAGTTGTATAACACAAAACACATTATACGTTTTATTTTACAAATATATGTTTTATATTATGTAATTATGTACCTATATGACATTTATTATTTATATAAATCAGATATGAGAATAAGTAAAATAGAAAACATGTGTATGTATCACGTGTTATGCATTTCTATATATCATGTTAGACAATTTTGTACATTAAGCATAAGGATTCAATTCTGTGTCTATAATAAATTAAAATTTGTGTTGAAACATAAGAAACGAAAAGTTACAAAATCTGTTAAAACTTAAATATCAAACGACGTCGTTTTGATTCAGGGTCCACAATGTTATGTGGACCCTGGTCCACGGTATAAATTGCAACCATAAGGTCATTCGTAGTAGAGTGTAGACTTTGAAACGGCAAATTTTACTGTGGACCATGGTCTATGTAGTAATGTGGTCCATAAAGTAAGTATCATTCTAATTGCACTATAGTTTCATTTGATAATCTTAATCTGTTTTTTAGTTTCATTTTCCACATTCACTAGTTTCATTAAAGCAATACCAAAGTATCATTTTAATTCTACTACAGTTTCAATTGACAATATACATTATTGTTGTATGAGCTCTATTTTGTAGTTTTTTTTTTTTTTTTTTTTTTTTTTTTTTCACACACACTAGTTTAATTATAATAATGCTAAATTATTATTTTAATTACACACTACGTTCATTTGACAATAGATGTTATTGAATGGTTCAAGATTTTAGTTTCATTTTTCACACATAGTAGTTTCATTTTTCACACACAGTAGTTTCATTTTAACAACACTAAAGTATCATTTTAATTATACTATAATTTTATGGCGATATACGTTGTTGAATGGGCTCTATTTTTTTAGTTTCGTTTTTCACGCACACTAGTTTCATTTTAACTACACTAAAGTATCATTTTAATTTTACTATAGTTTCATTTGACAACCATGGTCCACATATCAGTATGGACCATGGTCCACTGTATAACAGCCGCTTTGGAACTTCACCAAGTAATATTTTCTTGCCAGCACTTTGTGCTCAGATGACACATCTATGGCTCCCCTTTAGGGAAGGCCACAGGATCGAACTCTGGTAGTGGGGTATTGTCTCTTTGAGCTACAGTAATTAGAGAAAGTATGGATCGTTATGCTATGGAACCGTGTCTACCATGCAAGGTGGACACGGTACTATGTTCATAATTATAAAGCTATATATTAATATTTTTGAACTTCATATTCAGGGACGGAGCCAAAGGGGGCAGGGGGGCGGCTGCCCCCCCACCCCCCCATCCCACCCCATGTATAATCTTTGTATGTATATATGTATATATAGTACAAGTTTTAGTATTAGTATAAAAAAACTATTAAATGTTAACAGGAATGAGTTAGATTAGTCAGTTGAGCACATGTTTGGCAATTGTAAAGGTCAAGGGTTCAAATCTGGGCATCAACATATTTTTATAGTGTTAGTTTTAATTCAACTTAATTATGTTTCATAGTTCGAATCCTTTAGCATCAATATAGTGTTTTTAATTCAACTTAATTATGTTTCACAGTTCGAATCCTTTAGCATCAACATATTTTTATAGTGTTTTTAATTCAAATTAATTATGTTTCATATTTGTTATGAATATTTTTATAAAGTTTCGATGTGTTTTATTTTTCGCACATATCCAACAATATTTATAACTATATTTCTTAGGTAATTTATTTATTTTTTTAAAATTATCTCTTTTGTTTTAATGTTTCGCCTTTAAATTTTATTTTATTTTTTGAATTTGTCCCTACTTTTTCGCCCCCCCCCCCCCCCCCCCCCTCAACCTAATTCCTGGCTCCGTCCCTGTTCATATTCATAATTATTGAACTCTATATTCACAATTACATAACTCTATGTTCATAATTACTGAACTATATGTTCATAATTTTAAAGCTATATATTCATAATTTTTGAATTTCATATTCACAATTATTGAATCTCTATATTCATAATTACAGAACTATATGTTCATAATTATGTTCACAACTCTATGTTCATAATTTTTGAACTATATATTTATAATTATGAACAGTTTTGGAACTGTGTTCACCTTGTAAGGTGAACACGGTTCCACAATATAATTTGTCAAAACGTATAGGACAGATACTAACTTGTACAAGAGTCAATAGTATTAAAAATAATAATAATAATAAAAAATAAATAAATAAATAAATAAATAAATAAATAAATATATATATATATATATATATATATATATATATATATATATATATATATATATATATTCCGTATAACAATTGCTCTTTCGTGCAGATCATCTTGGTAGTGAATTATTAGTTTGATCTGACGTGTTGGACGTTACAACGTGAGTACATACAGTTGTTATATCATAAACCGCGGTGCACGTGCACCGCGGTAAAAAACAGCATCGTTTTTTTAAGTAAAGATACGGTCCGCTGTTATAATTAACGGAGTCCGCTTGTTTGGTATATTAAACACCAACTGACACTACAGTTATATCAAAATGATACTGTAATTATAGTGAAATGAAACTGCAGTGTATATAAAATGAAACTGAATAACATTTCACATATTTGAATATATATTTACAATGAAGCTGTAATTATATCAAAATGACCATGTAGTTGTGTTTTATTGAAACTATAGTGTATATAAAATAAAATTAAATAACATTTTCACATATTTGAATCTATAAATATCGAATGAAACTATAGTTATATCGAAATGAAACTGTAGTTGTGTTGAACTGACACTGCAGTGTATACAAAATGACACTGAAGAACAAAATTACTTTTTACAAAAGGGTGCGAAACAGCGAAAAACAAACACTATTTATTTTTATTTAAAAAAAGACGCGCGGTGCATGATTGATCATGCACCACACCGTGGTGCATGATATAATTTGCCGAGTACATAGATGTATGTTTTAGTAGGTATTCATCTTTACAATACCACATATGGGCCACCAAGCCCATTTTCACTGTCCATTGAATTGTCCTTTTATGATCCAATCATTATTGTATCGCAAATTATGCTGTGCAACCGAATGCACCTTGCAAGGTGCATACGGTTGCAAAACGGCGCCGTTTTGGTTAAAAAACGCGCGTCCCACTTAAAGAAGAAATCAGGTTCGATTCTCGGCAATAACATTTTTATATATCCAGAAATTCATAACTATATAACCACAATTTCATAACTATATATCCACAATTTCATAACTATATATCCACAGTGAATGAATGAAGTAAAAATCCACAATGAATGAATGAATGAAGTAAAATTCCACAATAAATGAACTAAATATCCACAATATATGATTGAACTAAATATCCACAATGAATGAACTAAATATCCATAAATTCATAACTATATAACCACAATTTCATAACTATATATCCACAGTGAATGAATGAAGTAAAAATCCACAATGAATGAATGAATGAAGTAAAAATCCACAATGAATGAACTAAATATCCACAATATATGATTGAACTAAATATCCACAATGAATGAACTAAATATCCATAAATTCATAACTATAACTATATAACCACAATTTTATAACTATATATCCACAATTTCATAACTATATATCCACAATAATGCTATTGCTGAGAGTCGAACCTGAATTTTTTTTTTTAAGTGGGACGCGCGTTTTTAATCAAAACGACGTCGTTTTGAACCGTATGCACCATGCGCATGGTACATTCGGTTGCACAGCATAACTATTGTTATTGTATGGATCATGGTTCACAAAAATTTTGTGGATCATATTTTATTTACTGTAAAATAATGTACATTTAATATAAAAATAATGTACATTCAGTACAAAAATAATGTATATAATATTCAGAGGATATATATTATTTTTGTTTTAAGTGTATATTATATTGTATAATGTACATTCAATACAAAACTAATATACATTTAAAATATTAAAATATATTTTTTGTTATGATCCATATAACATTGTGTGGAACATCTTTGCCTTTAAGATCAAGTCGTACTGTACCAACATTGCAATATGTGGCAATGAAGAGATAATCCCTTGCAAGATTGTCCAAATATGGTACCTATGTCCTTCACTGGAAGGAAATGAAATCTACTCCATCTATCCAACTTTGTTTATCTACTTCAGTTAACGAGGTATGAATGAAGTTACTTTTTTATTCACTTTTTCATAATGGCCATATTTGGTAACATAATTAGTTTATTAGTCAATTTTCGCTTATTTGATCACTATTAACTATTTGACTTAGTTAAACAATCAATATAAGTGTTTGATTAGTTAATTTTTTGTAACAGCTAAATGCTCCAAAACACTAAAATTCAAAAAGTTGTCCAAAACAGATTTTTCGATCAATATTTTGAGAAAGTCATTTTATATGTTGATGGGGTGAGAACCCCGGCCCAAGAAAGTTTGGCCCAAAGAAAGGGTCTGAGACAAGAAAGGTGGGCTGGTGTCAAAAGAAGCCTGGAGGGCGCTTGGGCCGAGCTCGGGAGTCGGCCCAAGCCCAAGCACGGAGATCTAACTCGGAGCTGCTATAAGGAGCCCAGCAGGAGTTTGGGCCGGGACGAGGAGTCGGCCGGGGCCCAAGCCCAAAGAAAGACTTGGTTCAAGAAGCCGTTGAGAGCATTAAAAAGACTCGTTTGAACAGAGAGCCGTTAGGGCATTGAAAGCAGGACTCGGTCAGGCTGTTACAAGCTTGCGAGAGCCGTTGGCCGACCGAGTAATGGCGTCCAACGGCTCGACGCTCTAATTAGCTTTGAAGTCGGCCATTAAGGGCCTTTAAATCAGTGGGGGAGGAGCCTGCTATATAAAGGCTCCTCCACTCTTGTAAGGACGACAAGTAAAAAAAGACCCGGAGAGAGGAGTAAAACAGATTATAAACGTGTGCTTCACTCAAATATACATTTTATTGAAAGGTGTATCCTCCAGCTGAAGGTTGTGTTGGACCTCCTTGGGCCCGAAAACCCAAAAACCATCACTGGCGCCGTCTGTGGGGATCGAACTAAGAGTCGCGTGTCCTCCTGAGCAAGGCGAGTTCGAGAAACAACAAGAAGAATCTTGGTCGTAAGACGCAAGGAGTCCGAAAAGCTCCTAACATGGCTGGAAGTCAGGAACAGTTAAGCCGACATGATAGAGGATTGCGGGCGGACTTGAGAAACCAATTGAATCGGAAAAACACTCGGAGCCGGGAAAACGAGACAACGCCGCCGCCGACACCACCAATAAACCAGCAGCCGCCTCAGGTGCAGCTCACCCCAAAACAACTACACGCGATCGGGCGTGCCTTCGCCAAGGCGAGCCGAGGAGTAAGAGAACAATCAGTCACTCGTTTACCGCAACGCAATCAGCAGCCGTCCCATGGGCCCGATGACCGGCAACAGAACCGCCGAGCCGAGAGCCAGCCGGTACAGTCCGTTCATTCTCGGCTAGGTCCGAGCGCCGGACGGTGGTCGGCGAGAGAACGACTAGGACGGAGGGAACCCAGTCGTGCCCCGTTGGTTGCTTGCGATCGGCAGACTGCGCGCGAGAAAAATCGTACCAGAAGAACCAGAACTGAGGCTCGCCGTATAGAGCAGCCCGTCTGCAATCGTGACGAACCGGCCGAGTCGGAGGTCGGTGAGAGCACGGAATCAACAGGAAATCATACCCGGGAGAGGGTCGAAGTGGCAAACTTAGTCCAAGAAGTGCGAAATCTGAGAGAGCAGGTAGAAGGAAAAGCCAAATCCCCGGGATGTACGTTATTAACCACCTTGCCCTTCTCGGACAAGATCATGGCCTTTAAGATACTGGGTGATTTCAAATTCTCGGAGCAAGCCATGTTCGATGGGTCCGGCGACCCTCGAGAGCATTTGCTGAGCTACCAAGCCAAGATGCAGGTCTTGGGAGTTCAAGACCCGGTCATGTGTCGCGCTTTCCTGCCCACATTAAAAGGCCCGGCACAAAGGTGGCTAGTGGCACAGCCGCCGGGGTCGATTCGTAGCTTCGAAGAGCTAGCGGACCACTTTATGAGCCATTATGCCGCTAATATCAGACCACAAAAAGACTTGACACACCTAGGCGACATTCATCAGGATGAGGGCGAATCCTTAAAAACCTATCTGGCCTGTTGGCAGAAAGAAATCCAGTCTATAGAGGAGGTCGAGGACCAGACGAAACTCACCTTCTTCATCGAGTCCCTGCGGTCCGGCCAGCTATACCGAGATCTGCGGGACAACCGCCCGGCTACCTACGCGGAAGCCATCCATATGGCCAACAAGAGGGCCAACACGGAGCAGGCTATAAAACACAAACGGCAGCGCGAAGTCGGCGGGTCCGCCAATGGAAAGATAACGCGAGCCGAAACCAAGGAAAGGCGCCCGGACGCGACCAGGTGATCTGAAGTCAGGCGACCATACGACAGGCCCGCCGTACACCCCCACCGGCCGGCTCCCGAACGGCCGGTGCATGAAATACAAGCGGTCGCCCCGCCTCCGCCTCAGCCGATTGATGACCGCATCACTAGTGAGGAGACGGGTAAGACCTCTAAATATTGTCATTACCATAAATCTTATACCCATAGCACAGAAAAATGCTTTTACCTGAAGAAGATCATGGAGGGTATCATCCAGCAAGGAACCCCGCCTCCTAATCAATGGAGACGGAGGTCGGCCAATCGAGGGGACGAGGATCCCGCCGTCGCCGCCGTGAACAATCGGGGCAAGCAGCCTGCTTCTGAAGAAGATGAGGCTCAGTTGCATCAAAAGCCGGTTATCAACATGATAGTCGGCGGGCCGGAAGGTGGTGACTCAGCGAATACTCGAAAGGCCTGGGCCCGACAGCTGTATGTCAGGACAGTGTATGGGCGCGAGGAGAATTCTAAGAAGGCGTGCCGAGAGCCCATCATCTTCACCGATAGAGATTTACCGGCTGGAGAGACGCCGCATCGAGATCCCGCATCAAGATGCCGCATCGAGATGCGTTGGTTATAGCCATGGACATCAAGGGGGTAGTCGTTCGTCGAATCCTGGTCGATACCGGGAGCAGTGTTAATGTGTTATACCTGGAAACCTTCATGAAAATGGGGTTGACCCGAGATCAGCTGAATTCCGTCAAAACTCCACTCGCCGGTTTCACAGGGGATTCGGTAGAGGCCGAAGGATCCATCACTCTGCCAGTTGAGATTGGCAGTTACCCAGACGTACATAAACTCAGTATGAAATTTATCGTGGTAAATTTGGCCTGCTCGCATAATGCTATACTCGGCCGACCGGGTCTAGAGGATCTAGGAGCTCTGATTTCAATCGAGCACCTCTGCCTGAAATTCCGCACGCCAAATGGAATAGGTACGGTGCGCTGCGACCGGAAGGTCGCCCGCGACTGCTACCTGCAAGCCTGCCGAGGAATGGGCAAGCAAGAGATGCAGGTCCATGAGATCACGGAAAGGCCCCCAAAGAAGACAATGATACCTCGCCCCGAGCCGGCTGTTGAATTGGAAGAGGTGGAGATTGATCCTGAGCAACCGGATAGGCGGGTCCAAATTGGGGTCGGTCTCCCGCTAGAGGTAAGAGAAGAAATCATAAAAGTGCTCTGAGAACACCGGCTGGTTTTCGCCTGGGGTCCAGAGGACATGCCCGGTGTCGATCGATCCATTATATCGCACCGACTCGCTGTAGACCCTGAGCATCGACCAGTCGTACAAAAGAAGCGGTACCTGGCCAATGATCGGAGAGAATTCGTAAAAAAGAAGGTAAGCACGCTGTTAGCAGCCGGACGTGTCCGAGAGGTTAAGTACCCGGAGTGGTTGGCGAATGTGGTTCTTGTACCGAAGCCCCCGACGTGGCGAATGTGCATCGATTATACCGACCTTAATAAGGCCTGTCCTAAGGACCCGTTTCCATTACCCCGGATTGACCAATTGGTTGATGAGACCGCCGGGTCAGCTTTGCTGAGCTTCATGGACGCCTTCAGGGGGTACCATCAGATCTTCATGCACTCGGCAGACGAAGAAAAGACCGCGTTTCTAACGCCGGACGGAGTCTATTGCTATCGAGTCATGCCCTTTGGGCTTAAGAATGCCGGAGCTACATATACGCGAATGGTGGCTCGACTATTCCAGCACTTGCTGGGAAAATCAATGGCCGCGTACGTCGATGACATGCTCGTCAAGAGCCGAGAGGAGAGCAAACATGCAGAAGATCTGGTCAACTGTTTTAAAGTAATGATAAGATATAATCTCCGGTTAAATCCCAAAAAGTGTGCTTTCGCAGTGCAAGGTGGAAAGTTCTTGGGCTATATGGTCACCAAGCGAGGTATTGAGCCTAACCCGGAGAAGGTACAGGCCATCGTCGACATGCAGCCCCCCAGCTCCATCAAAGACCTGCAACGATTGACTGGTCGACTGGCCGCCCTTAGCCGCTTCCTGAGCAAAGCGGCGGATAAGACGGTGCCCTTCTTCGAGGCCATGAAGAAGAAGGAGGGATTCGCTTGGACCACCGAGTGTCAACAGTCGTTCGAAGAGTTGAAACAATATCTCTCAACACCCCCGGTATTGTCTACTCCCCAGGCGGGCGAGCCCTTATTCTTATACTTAGCCGCCTCCTCTAAGACGGTGAGTTCGGTGCTAGTCCGAGAAGAAGAGCGCGTTCAGCACCCGGTTGAAGGCCGCCGAGTCGGTGATCATTGGCCAGGTACCGCTTGAAGGCCGAGTCGCGGTATACCGCCCTGGAGAAGATTGTATACGCGTTGGTGATCACCGTGCGAAAGCTAGCACCTTACTTCCAAGCCCACACCGTCCGAGTGCTGACTGACCAACCGCTTGGGAGCGTCCTGCGAACCCCTCGTCGTCCGGCCGACTAGTGAAATGGGCCATGGAACTAACCCAGTATGGGATTGAGTACCAGCCCCGGTCCTCCATAAAAGGTCAAGCCTTAGCCGACTTCTTGGTCGAGTGCACGGCGAGCGAAGAAGAAACGGAACACGCCACGGAGGACAGTTTAGGCGAGTGGTGGGAAATGCATGCAGACGGAGCGTCGAGTCGACGACACTGCGGGGGTGGAGTTATGCTCATCTCCCCGGAGGGGTTCCGACTATACTATGCCTTAAGCTACTTGTTTCCGACATCTAACAATGAGGCCGAATATGAAGCTGTGCTAAATGGTCTGCGACTCGCCAAGGCCTTAGGAGTGGAGCGATTGAGAATCAAGACCGACTCCAGATTGGAAGTCGGGCAGATCTCAGGCATGTGTGAGGCTAAGAACACGCGGATGACTTTATATAAAGAGCGAGCGGTCGAGATGTTAAAGAAATTCGGAGCTTACGAAATAGAATACATCTCCCGGGCAGACAACGTGGAAGCCGACATATTGTCTAAAATTGCCTTGGAGGGAGTACCGGATCATCTTGTGAAGATCTGCCAAAAGGAGGAGTTAGAGCGACCAAGTATCGAGGAAACAACAGTAGAAGTCCAGCAGGTGACCGGCGAGGAATGGGACCGAGAGAAGAACCCCGAGATGTTCTGGATAGAGGACATCCGACGATTCAAGGAAACAGGCGAATTGCCGGAAGATCCGGGAGTCGCCGCTAAGGTTCGACGAAAAGCCCCCTCTTTCGAAATCATTCATGGGCAGCTATACAAACGGTCGTTCGGGGGTCCTCTGTTGAAATGCTTGCTCAGGCCCGAGGCCGAAAAAATAATGGACGAGGCTCATAGAGGCATCTGCGCCGCACACCAGGGCGCCCACACGCTCGCCCGAAAGTTGGTCGTCCAGGGGTATTATTGGCCGACCATGATGCGAGACTGCATCGAATGGATATCCAAGTGTGGCATTTGCCAAGCGTTCGCCAGAAAGGACACTCGGCCGGCTACCTTCTACACGCCGGTCACCACGGCTATTCCGTTTGCTAAGTGGGGAATCGACTTGTTGGGGCCGTTACCAGTAGCTCCCGGGGGCCTGAAATTTTGTGTCGTAGCTATCGACTACTTCACCAAGTAGGTTGAGGCTGAACCATTGGCCACTATCACCGAGTACCAATGCCGACGCTTCCTATGGAAGAAGGTGATTTGCCGCTTCGGCTTGCCCGAGAATATTGTCAGCGATAATGGGCGACAGTTTGACTGCCAAGCGTTCGCTGACTTCTGCCGTCGACACGATATCTGCCATACCAAGGTATCCGTGGCGTACCCGCAGGCCAACGGGCAAGTCGAAAATGTGAATCGAACCATAGTGGATGGAATCCGAAAGAAATTGGAAGATATCCAAGGAAATTGGGCGGATGAGCTTGACCGAGTCCTATGGGCTTATCGCACTACGCAGCGGCGAGCAACCGGAGAGAGCCCATTCTCCCTCGCGTACGGCTTCGAAGCTAAGGTCCCAATTGAAGTGGTCGAGCCCACTCACCGGGTCCGTACTTATTCCGACACGGAGAATGAAGAAAGTCTTCGAATTGAGAAAAATTTCCTAGAGGAAAGAAGAGAAGCCGCGAGTGCTCGGATGGTCGAATATCAACAAGCGGTAAAAAGATATTGCGATCGAAGGATTCGCCCACGAGCCTTCCAGGTCGATGATCTCGTATTACGAGACCGGCAAGCGAGCCAGCCCGCGGAAGGAGGGAAGTTCGCAGTAAAGTGGGAAGGACCTTATCGCATTGCCGCGGTGGTCCAGGCCGGCACTTACAAGCTTGAAACTCTGGAAGGCAAGCCTGTGGACCGAATCTGGAACGTCATCCACTTGAAGAAGTTCTATCAGTAGGAAAGGTTAAGCCATATAGAGGCCCAAGGGTACTGAAAG
Organism: Ipomoea nil; assembly: GCF_001879475.1. Classification (NCBI taxonomy): domain Eukaryota; kingdom Viridiplantae; phylum Streptophyta; class Magnoliopsida; order Solanales; family Convolvulaceae; genus Ipomoea; species Ipomoea nil. The sequence continues at coordinate 1,381,618 of NW_017616947.1, forward strand.
ACTTGAATAAAAGAGTACGGATTACTGATAACCATCGCCCGGACTCGGCAAGAAAAGATAGGAAACAAGGGCCCAGACCCTTAGTCGTTTCCGTGAAAAAGCCAAGAGGAGTCGCCTCGACTGAGGGACTCGGCGAGTATATAAAGAAACAATGGGGCGCTGACCCTAAAACGTTTCTGAGAAAGAAAAAGCCTAAGGAGTCGCCTCGACTGAGGGACTCGGCGAGAAAAGTTAGGAAACAAGGGGCCAAACCCTTAGTCGTTTCCGTGAAAAAGCCAAGAGGAGTCGCCTCGACTGAGGGACTCGGCGAGTATGTAAAGAAACAATGGGGCGCTGACCCTAAAACGTTTCTGAGAAAGAAAAAGCCTAAGGAGTCGCCTCGACTGAGGGACTCGGCGAGAAAAGTTAGGAAACAAGGGCCCAGACCCTTAGTCGTTTCCGTGAAAAAGCCAAGAGGAGTCGCCTCGACTGAGGGACTCGGCGAGTATATAAAGAAACAATGGGGCGCTGACCCTAAAACGTTTCTGAGAAAGAAAAAGCCTAAGGAGTCGCCTCGATTGAGGGACTCGGCGAGAAAAGTTAGGAAACAAGGGCCCAGACCCTTAGTCGTTTCCGTGAAAAGGCCAAGAGGAGTCGCCTCGATTGAGGGACTCGGCGAAAGTATAAGGATTCAATAGGGCGTTGAGCCTAAGTCATCTCTCAGAATCAGAAGGGCCCGATGCCTTAGAAATATTTCTTCGATTTCCAAAACCCTAAGGAAGTTAATCGGGTTCAAGGCAACACAGAAGGAAAGAGAAGAAGGAAATTTCATTAAAATTCAAAAAGGTCCGAGAAGGAGGCCAGCCTTTACAAAAAGGGGCTATCCTAAAAGAATAGCCCTAAGCTACTGGGGAGGGGGTGTCGACAACGACCCCTCCAACTTGTGCCCTTGCCGTTGGTCCAGCTGGGGGAACAGAAGAAGGGTCCTCTGCCTGAGGGGAGGACTCGGTGAGATTAGGAGGAGCCGCCGCAGGGAAAGCCGCCGGATCAGGAGCCGCCGCCGGCCCTTCAGCTGCCGGAAGAACGTCTATCACCGGCTTGAGGCCCCAGCTCTCGGGAGTAAAAGAGGGATCGCGGACCAGCAGGGCGGAGTGGATTTCTGTCTGCGCCTCGCGGAAGCCGAGGCGATAGTCGCGCTCGCCCAGATCCAGAAGGAAGTCGTCACCTTCCGGCGTCGCCAGCCACTCTTTGGCGATCTCCTTCTGACGGGCCTCTATCGCCGCCTTCACATCCGCCTCGAAGGCCACCGACTTCTTGTAGTCCTCCACCGAGGTCGTGGCGATGGTCGCCACTTTGTCTCGCTCCTCCTCCCACTGACGGGTGACCTTTAGCATCTTGGAGTTATGCACTTCCACCGCCTTGGCGTGCTTAGCTTGCTCTTCCAAGAAGGCCTCCTCTGTTTGGTGCACCCGGACGGCCATAGACTTAAGCCCGGTCTTATACTCCCTTAGTCGCCGGCTCATCTCCATTTGGAAGGTGAGATTCTGCAAGGCGACGGGAAGTCAGAAAATGAAAGGAAAAGAACGGAAAGAGAAACGAGTCGGAAACACTTACGCGGTACGACTGGCGTAGCGAGGCCTCAATGATGTACTCGTCCCCCAGGGCGACGGTCGTCGCCACGTCCTTAGGAAGAAGGACGTTTACAGCCCATTTGCGGACAGAGGAGTTGCCTTGCCAGATCTGGGCATCCTCGTCCACCTCATGGCTCAACCGGATCTTCTTTGGGGCCGGCGTGTTCGTCTGCTCGGCCGGCCGTTTGGAGCTCGGACTCGCGTATGGGGGAGGAGGCGGCTGTCGAATCGGCGACACAACGGGCGATGGCGTCAGGTCGACCACGTCGCGGGATGATGGAGGAGTCGACCTTGGAGCTGGTGACGGTAGGGAGGAAGAGGCAGCAGTAGTGCCGGAAGCGCGCTGGGTCAGCCGACGCCTCATTTTTTCAGCTCTGTCTGCCATCTCAGGAGTCGGCACAGCAGCCTCGTCGAAACTGATGGAGTCGGAGTCGTACGGACCTGCGAAAGAAAAGAAATTCATAAGTATTCCGAGTCGGAATGAGACAGAATAAAAAGAAGCAGGAAAAGAGAGGCAATGAAAACTACCTACGGTAGCCGCACCCTCCGGCAGCAAGCCACGCTTGGCCATGGCCCGGACTCGGGACCAGTACTTGACGGAGTACGGCCCAAAGCCCTTCAAGAACTCTCCGCCCTGGACCGCATCGTTAGTGAAGACGGCACGCCGAGAGCAAGGCTTGAATAGAGCGGCCGGCCACAGGCTCGGAAAGGTGAAAGAAGAGAAAGCAGGTCGAACAAAGAAGTAGAGGAGCTTCCAGTCCTTAATGGAGTCGGACAACCCCTCGAAAAGTTGTCGCCTCGGACGAGCGGCAACTTGGACAAAACCCGGCGAGTGTGAGCCGACCTTGTTCACGGTAAAAAGATACCGAAACAGGTCTAGATCCGGCTCACACAACCACCAATGGCAGAGGTTTATGAAGCAGGTGAGTTGTCGGTGAGAATTGGGCACCAGTTGGCCCGGAACTACGTTGTAATGACGATAAAAAAGGGAGAGGAAAGGACATGGAGGAACTCGCCAGCCAAAGGCAACCGAGTGCAAATGAATGGCAACACAACCCTCGGGTGGGTTGTAAATTTGTCGGCCTTTTGGAGCGAGGACTACGGCCGAAGGCCCAAGAAGAAATTGGGCCATTTCCAGGTCCGCCACAGTAACGACGGACGGTGGCCCGGAAGGACGGACGATCGAATCGAACTTGCCTCGCGGCCGTCCGGTGCCAACCGGCAAAGCAGCCACCGTCGTTAGAGGAGCGGGGCTCATCGGAGTAACCGCCCCCGAAGAAGAGGGGGTTGGAGGAAGAGAAGACGTTGATGGAAGATCCGCCGGAAGTTCCATGCGACGGGGAGGAGAAGAAGAAGACGAAGAAGGAGAAGAAGAAGACGAAGAAGGAGAAGAGGAAGACGGGGAAGTCGCCGCTGGGTTATCAACCGAGCGACAATGAGAAGAAGAAGAATGAGAAGAGGAAGACATTTACCAACCTGAGCGAGGACTGAGGGAAATGCAGAGAAGACCGAAAAAGCTTGGAGTTGAGTTCGAAGAGTTGAGAGAAAGTGAGAGGAAGAGGAAGAAGGTGGCTATTTAAAAGGGGGAGAATCCCAACGGACGGCCACGTGTCGCCTCCGCGTTGGAGGGAAGAAGGGTGACAGGAGGTGAAAAGACGCCGCAATTAATGCCTTGAAAGACGGAGCGACGGTTCAGGCCTAGGGCTAGCCTGCAGACGGCGCGTCTGCCCTAGGTTAGGGTCGAATGACGGTGACCCGGCCTGCTAAGCCAGAAGCCCATCATAGGCCTCGGCCTCTAGGCCCACCGGGTACGGGCTGGAAGCTTCTAGAAAGACCCGGTAGAACCCGGCCCATCAGATGACACAGGTCAAGTTGGCGAAAAGACTTCGGTCATGAAGTCGGCAATCAGATTTGGCGACTCCCTCGCCAAGAGGGTCTCGCCGTAAAAAGACACGGAATCGGTCACATAGGCCGGAGGTCGGACAAAAAAATGTATAGAAAAATAAGAGTCGGACACAAAAGGCACATAGTTTATTTAATAGAGTACGGGAAATTACAAGGCCTAGGACTCGGCCGGCGTAAGTTACAAGAGAAAAGAAGATCAAGGCTCGGCTTCTTTCTCTCCTGACGGGCGAGCAGTCGGAGGACCCTCCAGGAAGTACTGAGGCCGGAAAGGCAGAGGACTCGGCTCTGGATCCGGCAGCTCATCCAGATACACGACCGGCTTCCCGTCATCAATCATTTGTAGAGGCCTCTCCAGAGCACTCGGCGACCTCTGGTTCTGGATCCTCCACCACCGGCTCCATCTCCACGTCGATAGGCTCCTTACACATTAGGTCCAGCATGTCCGGGGGCACCACAATGGGATCTGAAGCCGAGTCGCACACCAAGCGTCCTCCATTAGCCAGCCTCTTTTGCTTCAGCTTTTTCAGTCGAGTGTGCTCCTGGTTGCGGATGGACCAGCGACGATCACCGTCTCTGTAACTCATAGCTTCAAGCCTTTGAAAATGAGGGGTATTGTGATTTGCACCAACCGTGAAGGGTCCTTATATAGCCCAGTGGAAGTGAATATCTAGGTGATAATCACGGAAGGAATCGTAACTGACATAACTGAGCCGGATTAGACGGATGACGCGAATCTCTGTCAGAGATTAGTTCCATCAAATCCGCCCGGGAAGAGCGAGATTCGCACGCCGCGCGGAGAAGATTAGATTCACCCGAGATACGGGGAATCTTGCAGATGTCAGACTGAAAAAGGACTGACGATATGATCGACTCCTTGACCAGTCGTCCGGATGGGTACACGATAAAACACGAAATATAAGACAGGGCAAAAATAGCATTTTATTGGCAAAGGAAGAAGGGTACAAGTAGCAAGGAGCTTATTACAATAAGGATAATGAAAATGCTCCTAAAGAAGACCCCTCCGAAATATGAGGCCGACTCCGGCCTAGATAATCACTCGCTAGGGGAGGAGGAGTCGCTTCCAAAGAACCTTCCCCCCGATGGTCCAGGGGAGAGGGGCAGAACGAATCCCAGAAAGAAGGCATGAGCGGCAGATCCGCAGGTTCCTCGTCATCAGGGTATGTCTCCAAGTAACGAGTGTAGTCCTCATCATCCATCAGACCCGTGACAAGCCCGTCGGGGTCGTCTAGAGGAATAGAGAACGTCATGCGAAAAGTCAATTGTTCAGGGACAGCCACCTCCACAAAGGATCCATCTGGGGAAGTCACCCTGGCAGTTGTTGGAGTCGGCGGACGAAGCAAAGGCGGCACGACTTCTCGCCGAGGTGGGGTCGGCGGTTGAGAAGTTGAGGAGGTGGCACCAGCTAGAGATCTCCGAGGAGTCGGACGAGAAGATTTTTTCTTGCCTTCCCTCTCAGATCGATTCGCTTCCCTTTTAGAGGTGAGCGACCCATAGCGGACTAGTGGAAGAGACAAGAAGAATAAGAGACCTTTTATAGGAGCCGCACAGAGCTAAGAGAATCGAAACGGTTCCGGTAGATCCGGGGAGATGGCAGAGAATCCGGGCGTCGTAAGGGACATTCAATGCAGGGATTCGGAGGTCGAAATAGATGAAAAATGTTTGTGACAGCATTATTGAAAAATTGTTGAACATTCAGGGAAAGACAAAAGATGATATTAAAGCTAGATAGGATATGGTTGAAATTCGAATATAGGATAAATTAGCTCCACAAGAATTGGGAAAACGGACATACTTGCCTCCAGGTTGTCGTACTTTGTCCAAAAAAAAAAAAAAGGAAAAAGAAAACAAGTTGTTGGGTGTCGATCGGATTGACCGAGTTTAGCCCTAGCTTGATTAAAGGCGTGGCGTTGTGTCTTACAATGCAGGGATGTGGTTAAATGGTTAATGTCCACCAACCTATCACCAATTGGTTTTAAGTAATATATGACAACTAGATAGCTAAGCCCAAAGTTAATAAATTGTCTCAACCACTGCGTCTTTCAAATGCTTAAACCCAAAGTTTTTTTTGTTAATAATATGATTTAGTCAGCCCTTGTTTGAGGTAAGCCAAGCCCACCTAAATAATATTCTTCAAGCTCTAACAACATCAACAACGGGCGACGGAGGAACGAAAGACGCGTAAGATTTCTGGTGGAAACAAATAAAGTCTTCGGATGATGTGGATGGAAGAGTTTCGGCCATGAGGATGTCTGATTGAATAGATGGAGCTCCGAATGGATGGAGGTGGTTTCAATGTACTCCTTTTCAAGGTCTCCTGCGGAATTGACACTAAGAGATTTTTGTGACGTTTGCATGTTGAAATCAGATGTATGGTTGGGCCAGAACAGTATAAAAAGAGGCCAAACTGAGAAAATGGTCATCAAGGGTTGGTCATTCTTCGTCACCAATCTCACACCATCTCGACACCAAAACTTGTTTCGGAGAGTTTCATCCAGTCGGGATTTGACTTTGGAAACTCTGGGCAACGAATTATCTACGATGGCAGCATGAAAATTCTCAGCGGCTTTAGTCCTTTCTGGAGACGTGACCGGTGGCAACAACAAATTTTTGGTGCAACAACAAATCTAGTTTCGGCAGCTTCAAATTCCTCTTGCGCAAGTTTCTGGGAAAAATTCCACCTAAAGGCAACAACAATTCTTAATTCGGCGATGTTAATTTCTAAAGCAGCAATTTGGGTGATTACGTACATAATCATAAGCAATTTGGCATAAGAATTCCTTCATTTCTTCTCTTGATTTTCTATTGTTATTGTTCCATGTTGAATTTACGCAAGGGGTTGTAACTCAACTGAATTTACCAATTTACACAGACCGAATTGACAAATTAATCTTGAGGTGCAACAACATAAGTGAACTAGTTCAAGGTGTAGTGTAGTAATAATAACTCAAGCGAAAAAGGCAGTAAAGAGATAAGAAAACACATCAACATAGAGAGTTTGTTAACCTAGTTCGGAAAACAATTCCAACGTTCTGGGGGAACCACAAGATGGTAAGCCCAACTCTTCATTCATAATGATTCGAATGTATTTTGCCAAACAAATAGTAACGAGTGAACTATTCGAGCCTTAGACAAGTTCTAGGTCAAGGTGCATGCTTTGAAGATTCATGAAGAGCCGGTGCGAGACTTCCTTCATCTCACAAGTTGAAGCTCCCCTCAACTGCTACTCACCTAAGTTCTCCTGTGATTTACTGCCCAAATATGATCATGCGTCAATATCAATTTGAGATGAACTGAAGATTCCTCATGTTGCTCAATTTAAACACTATATGAAAATCAACCTACTAGGATAAAACTGATTCTTGGAAAATCAACTCAACCCTTCCAGTATCGAGAAAAAGGTATTTATAGTAGTTTCTCCGTAGACTACTTTAATCAGATTAACTATTCTGGAAGAAATGCCAAACTAGAAAAATCCTTCTAGTTCATCTTAGATTTCAAACTTCGATTTCGGCCACCTGCCTGAACTAAGACACAGAACTAGTACAAACTTGATCTATTACACCGTTTACACATGGAACTGAACTAGATTGTGAACTAATGAAGTATTGCCTAAATAAAAAACAATATGGAGGGAGAAAAACTATTTCCTTAAAAATTCTTTTTTTTTTTTCTCAAATTTCGACCTTTTTATTTCAATACATATTATTGTCTAGCTTTTCAACATTTAATTTGCTATATGCTTTACGACAGTACAAGAATTTTAATTGTGAATCTCGTGTTTAGAATGTGCTACTAGTTTAATTTAACCAGGAACATAATACAATTTACTATGAATATTCTGTATTTATCTATGTTTTATTGGTGCCGATTCAATTAAGTTTTATCAAATGATTTTGTATTGAGATTCATTAAGTTGAATCTGGCCAATTTAGCTTTTATTAGTAAGATTGAGGGAATTATTGATTGGCAATATTAGACTTAAAATGCAGAATTAGTAATGGATTTTTATTCATGTTCCTAGGTTTTTTCATTTTTGATTGTTAATTTGGCTTTCTGGTTCCTAGTGATTCATTTGTTTAGCTTCCTGAATTTAATTTAATTAATTTGTATTTGAGTTGATCTTTATCTTTGATATTCGTTTTTAGCACTTTAAAATTGTTAAGTTAATTGTTTTAATTTAATGTTTATAAATTGCATTGTATTAATTCCCTGTGGGTTCGACCCTTGCTATTTCACACTATCACTACAACTGATTCGTGCACATCAATTTTTTGGTGTCATTGTCGGGCAATTATTTACTTTGCAATTTGCTTTTTATTTCATGTAATTTTTACTTTAAAAAATTAATTAATATTTGTTTTGTTATTCCCTATTTATTTGTTATTTTATTTTATACATGGTCGTTGTTCTTTATTTATTTGCCTCTAGACGACCACATTGATAGAAAAAGAAAAGACAAAACTAAAAAATGTTATTTTTGAAAACCCAATTTTTGAACCACAAGAAACAATCACAACCATGACTGAACTTCCTCAACCCAACCCTAGGCTAATGAAATACTTTGGTAAGCCTCAAGTAGGAACCTCACCTTCTTGTATAGTTCTTACCAATGCAGCCAGGAATTATGAGCTAAAGATGGTCCACTACAACCAGTTGTCGTCTTTCCATGGTTCAGCAAGCAAGGATGCCTTAACCTTCATCTAGGATTTCTACGGGATAGTCCAGAACTTTTTGAGGAATGACCTAACAGAGGAGGAACTAAGGATGAGGTGTTTCTCTCACGCTAGGGTCCATTCGGACGTGGCCAAACGTGTACAATAATTTTATAGGTAAATTCTATTCACATGCTAAAAATGTTGAATTATGAAGAAAAATTGTGATTTTCTCGCAATCTGAAGGCGAACCGTTCCATGAGGCATGTGAAAGGTCCAAAATGTTGCTCATACAATGCCCCCACCATGACTACCCATTGGAGCTGCAAAATTAAACCTTCTATGATGGTTTCACTCAAGCCAGCCAATCAATATTTGACAATGCGGCTGGAGGTGCCATGGGAGAAAAAGCTGCGGAGGAGACCTTAGCATTGTACGAAATACTAGGAGCAAACTCCCAATATATATATATATATATATATATATATATATATATATATATATATATATATATATATATATATATATGTGTGTGTGTGTGTGTGTGTGTGTGTATTCAAATGAGGACAAGTATATTATATAGGATTGTGAGGACAGATGTAGTGTGTGTGCCATTAGCTGGTATGTCATGTGCATGGCCGAATGTAGTCGTGTGCCACAGTTTGTATGTCGCGTGCTAGATTTGTTAATTTATAGAGCCTAGGTTCGAAACCTGATGTTTACATTTATTCCTGTGTGCCATTATGTATTACATTGTGTGCCTGGTATTAATTTGTTGTGTGCCCATTATTTGTCCTCACAGTCCTTTATATATTGTTGTCCTCATTTGAACTCAACCCTATATATATATATATATATATATATATATATATATATATATATATATATATATATATATATATATATAAGGGGATGAACACAATGTATGTATGAGTTCTATTTTAAATATGAACCAAAATAATGCATCTGTGATTGAAGAAACTGTTAATAATTTTGAACATGCCAATGCAATAAACAGTTTTAATCAAAGGCCCGGAAATGACCCATATTCTAATTCTTATAATCCGGGTTAGAAAAATCACCCTAATTTTTCTTGAAATAATAATAATCAAAATAATTTTCAACCAACTGCTCCACATCAACCAAAAAACAATCTTTGGAGGATACCCTGCATAATTTTATGCAGGTCTGCAATAGGACGCAAGCAACAAATGAGCAACAGTTCCATAGGTAGTAAGAAGCAAATGAGCAATGGTCCCATAGGCAGTAAGAAGCAAATGAGCAACGGTTCCAATAAAGTGAGGCTTCCTTAAAAGAAAATACCACAACTAAATAGACTGAAATAACTGAAAACTTGAATGTTGATGATGATGTTAACAAAGATGAATCTAAATTGCATAAATATGATGATCCTTATATGCCCTTTAAGCCTTATGTTCCCCCAGTTCCATTTCTTGACAGATTAAAAAAATCAAATTTTGATAAATCCTTCTCTAAAATTTATGATTTGTTGTCAAAAGTAAATGTGAATTTGCCTTTGTCAAACATATGTCTGCATATGCTATGTTTTTAAAAGAACTAAACACTAGAAAGCATAGGTATGAACATAACGAAAAAGTTTTCATGTCTAAAATTGTGAATGCTGTTTTACAAACTGACTTGTCCCTAAAATTAGAAGACCCCAGTAGTTTCATAAAAATTCGTTCATACTTGATTGGTTCTAAGGTGATTGTTTATTCTGATCATTCTGCTCTAAACTTTTTGCTGGCTAAAAAATATGCTAAACCTAGACTAATAAGATGAAATTTTTTGTTGCAAGAGTTTGATTTGACTATCAGGGACAAGAAAGGATGTGAGATCGTGGTTGCTGGCCATTTGTCTTGTTTACCTGATGCAACTAATATATGTCCTAATTATGATATTCATATCAATGATAGGTTCCCTGATGAACAGTTGTTTTCTTTGCAGAATAAAGAACATTGGTATGTGAATTCACTTGGGATCAAGAAACCTTAACCCATCCTAGCCGAATTCCTTTCCCTCCCTCGGAAAATCGGCCCCCTCCTTATTTCAAAACCCTTTCTACCCTTCAGACCCCTTTCCTAATTCCATGATTTAACGATTCTATACAAGGTGGCAACCTCACAACCTAAGTTGCAACCTTGAAAACTTGATCCTAATTCTGGAATTCACCGTGTCCTCAAGTTTGAAACCCACTCTCTTAGCCCTGTAAACCTAATCGTTTCCAAAAACCCGACACACATAGGCGTGCAAGTATACAGTTTCCCCGTGGAACACCTTCTCTATAGGACCACGGTTCTTCTCTTGACTCGTTAACCCTGCAATGATTTCCAAGCTTCGGGGACGAAGCTTCTCGTAAGGGGGGGGAGAGTGTAACACCTCGTGTTACGGCCTTCAATCCCGGATTAATTATTTAATTAATCCCGTTAATAATAATTAAATATGATTTAATTATGTTAGGTTTACCTTTAATTAATTAGTGAGGTCCACCATGAACCGTGGACCCTTGCCCAAATAAGAGTCTTAAGCCTATTAGGAATAAAGGAAGTAGGCCTTTTACTATTCAGATTATGATTAGGATTCTCTTTAATTAATATGGTCCGCTATGGACCATGGACCCTTATCCCTAAAACAAGCCCTAGCCCTATAAGGAATAGAATTAGTAAACTCATACCATTCAGGCCCTAATTAGGAGCCTTAAATATATAAATAGGGAACTTAGGAGGCACCTAGAATCCCCACCACAATAATCTCTCACCACCCAAAGAGTTCCAAGAATTCCCCTAGGAGAAATCAAGAAAGCAAGAAAGCTTAAAGAAAGATCCTTCATAGCCAAGGAATTAATTAAGGCTAAGAGGTAACCCATGTCTCAACAAAACCTATTTTCATAGCTATGATTCCCCTTAGGGTTTCCCCCATATTATTGTGTATTGGCGAGATATGATGATTATTATTGATGTTTGATGTGATGATCCAATGAGGGATCTTGATAATCTTGATATTGGGAGATTCTTGATAATTATGGTGTTCTTGATGATTATATGGAGTTCTTGATGATTATGTGTTGTTCTTGATAATTGTGTGATGCCCTTGATGCTTATGTGTTATTCTTACCGAATCTTGCAATTAGAAGGCGAATCGTATTCTTGTTGATATAAAAGTGATTAGAACCCTAGGTTGTATCGTATGATGTTATTCTTGGTTTATCGGGTGGGGAAATCGCATGTTTGGGTGTTGATTATGTTTAGAAAAGCATGATAGGTTATGTGACGTTCGTTTCTCGTATTTGATCCGTTAATTGTCTACGTGTTGTCGTTAATTGCGTTGTAAAGTGTCTAAGCATGGTTTCGGGTTCCACAACGGTTCCCGGGGCGAAATTATGTGAAAAGAGTCTGTGGGGGTAGGGGACGCGCCACCTACCCACGGCCGAGAATCACTACTTCGGCAGCGGGCAGCTGCCCGCCGGCGACCCGCTGCCCGGAACAGTATTATCCGGCGGGCAGCCGGCGGGTGGCCCCCCACCCACTGGCTACCCGCTAGAAAATCATCCCCCTTGGGATCCCGGCTTCCCCGTTTGATGTCCCCCGACCCCCGTGGTGTCCCAACGGACTCCGTTTATCGTGCCTATATATGTCTAGTTTGATGTTTTGGGTACCGTTCGTAGGTTTATGAGTCTATTTTATTGCATGCTAGTTGAATTGCCCAGTTGACCTAGGTGAAAGAAGTATGAACCCCTTAGGACTATTCTTAGTATGTGATGGATCACGCATAGGTTTTGTTATACGTTTTCTCCCCCTTCCCAATGTGTAATGTGGGTTGCATGTGCTTGCTATGTGTTACGTGTGTCTGTTATCCCAATTCGGTTGCGATCGGATTGGTTATCCTGAGCTGCGGTTCAGAAGCTGGCTGCGGTCAGATTGATACTCTTGGGCTGCGGTCCACCGTTTGGTTGCGATCAAATGTTTCTATATGAGCTGCGGTTCACCCTTTTCCTGGCTGCGGTCAGATGACATTCTCTTGGGCTGCGGTCCACTGTTTGGTTGCGATCAAACACTATGATGAGCTGCGGTTCATCGGTCGGTTGCGATCGACCCCTCCGTGTTGCGATACGGGGCAGGGTGCTGCGGGGCCGTGTCAGAGCTATATGCGCTGACCCTCATGTATGGGCATGCGATTGGTCCTGTGGCGCCAACAAAGTGTGCTATGTGTTGTGATATGGATGAGTTGTGATTATGAGTGCCTTGGGGGATGTGACTATGGGATTTATATTGGGGATCGCTCATGTTGGGATTTTGATTATTGTTTATGCCTTGCCTTCTCTGCCTTATCTGCTGTGAACTGCATATGCTTGTTATAACTGTTGCTTGTGTCTGGCCTTATCTGTCGAGTCATTCCTGGTTTTAAAGCTAGAGTTCGTAGGATATATCTTCATGCTCAAAATGGTTTTCGTATATCTATATATATCTCTATATGTATTGTATTTCAACGCGTTGGAGTGGGTTACCAGCATCTCTCGCTGAACAGATATATTTGGCTTTCAGGCACAGAAGATTAAGTCACTGGAGCGCGTTAGAACTTGGAGAGTAGAAGTAGTTAGCTTCCCCTTCGGCCTGCGTGCCTTGTTTATGTAATTATGCTTTGAGGTTATTAGTTAGTTAGCCTGTGCACTTGGGTTCTCTAGCCCAGGTGTGGCATAGCTCCCCGAACGCTTGTATTATATCTTGGGATTAATAAGATTCTACCTTTATTATAAGATTTAAAAGTCTTGAAAATCTGGGGTGTTACAGTTGGTATCAGAGCCTAAGTTTGACCCTAGGATAAGACTCTTAAGGCCGGACTTTAGGACACTAGGCTTGAACTCTAGATACTTAGGAACAGAGGATTCAGGAATCTTAGGACGCGCAGTGAGATTGTGAAACCTACACATAACCTCCCCTCACTTCATCCCTCTCTAACTTAAAGGAACCTCCCCCTACGCTTACCACACTAGGTAAGGGTGCGAATAGGTAAGTTTACTTCCACAACTGGGTAAGGTACACTTACCCGATAAATCTCCTCGTCCTAACTCCCGTCAAAGGACTTGACAAGGACCGTGACCAAAGAAAAGGAAGATTTGGATGACTACTAAGAAGAGGCGGTGAAAAGACGTTGCATTAAGATGTTAGGACTGCTAAAGGGGACGGACTGCAATACTCACCAACCCAGGGTTAACAACGATAACCCCCGATTCAGACAAATGGCATGCACCTTCCGACAAGTTGCTTTATCTCAGCAAACCCAGATTGCAGCTACAACAAACAGGAAAGAGAACTAGGCCACTGATTAAAGTAGCAAAGGAACGACACCATTAGTCGAATCCTTGGGTGCAAGGTAAGTATAACGCGACACCTTGCAACCTCACCACCCCAGTTCAAAATATCATCCGCCCTGAAACCCCAGCATCTTGATACCCCTATTTGTTGAAAACTCCCACCCCGAATCCTTAATTACCTAAAGAGCAAATTCACAACCGTCATGACCTTGCTCACCCTTTGTTGCGCCTAACCCAAACCCTCGGAAACCCTAAATTGTTATGAGCATTGGAATCATCACCCTTACTCTAAGTTCATATCCCCACTCCTTTTGGAAACCCTGTTAAAAACCGTAGAGCAGCATAAAGCCCTTACCCTGCCCAGGGGCGTGAAGAACCGACATTCATTGATTAAAATAAGTTGTTAGATAGGAATCGGCGAAGTAGGTGGAAGTTACGAATACGTATCATCCCACCCTTGCACGAAAACTGTGAAGGCTTTACGAGAAACCATAACCGGTACGTACGCCACCGAAGAACGCCATGTGTTGACAAGAGCGGGCAAACAAATACGTTCAATGTGTCAGGGGCCCTCGCTACAGAAAACATCGTCAAATAGGTGCAACAGGCCGAACCTCAAGGAGGACATAAAGCCTTGCTAAGAATTTCATCCACCAAGGAAGGGATGAAACCCAATAGAACCAGAAAGACTAACCCGAAACCCCCTTGACCCTTAAGAACCCTCGGCAAGGATTAGGAGTCAAGACCTAGGGATTTGACCCACTAACCGATTGGGTCCAGACTTCTGAACATCCGAGGGGAACGTACACGGAAACCACCACGAGGATTCCCTTGGAAGCCATAGAGACGAAGGGGACTTCAACACGGGAAGAGAAGATCAAACAAAAATCTTAGAATCAAACGAAGCCAAGGAAAGCGATCACCAGTTCAACTGTACGCCACAACCAAGCCCCAAACGGGCATAATCACTCGAAGCCAAGAGTCCTTAGCCCCTTGCCAATCAAGTACCATTTTCGTTATAGAATCCGTCCTATCACTCCAAACCTCGCTCTTGATCCCTCATTACAAACAATCCCGTACAAGGTAGCAACCTTCCTTCCTGTATTACGACCTTGGAAACATCGACCCTATCCGTCCCTTGACTTTGAAACCTAGCCCTTGCACTTCTTACACCCCTTTAACCCAGACCAAGAAAACATAGATATATATATGTATACCTGCCTCTAGAACTCGTGCTTAAGGATCAATAAACATTGTACGATGGGTCATCCTATTTATCCAAGTCCCTTTTATTGTGCACAAGGGCATGGGACTTGTCAGGACATGAATCTGTGCATTTTTGGGGTCTTTCCCGAAGGAATTGACTCTTCCTAGTCACTTTCCCGCGGGTCCCCAACGGGTCCTTGACGGGACCTTGGCGGGTCCTTGGCAAGAGCTTGGCAGGTGGACGACCGCCCACCTCGCGCCCACTGGTACAATGTGCTGATTTCTTAACCCCTCAATTTACTGATTTACGGCGCACTTGTGTGCCTTGATTGATGAATGTGAGTCTCGAATAAGAAACCATGGACCACCCAAACATAGTATCCTACATAAAAGACCTTGACGCACGAGGCACCATTGGGAAATCACAATCAATTACTTTGCACGAGTAATTGAAGTTGGATCCTACGATACAACCGACTAGGGATGTTTGGCGTAAAGGATTGCGCAAACCAAGGAGGCGAGTTGGGAACTCGTGCTAAGAACCCACGAAGACCTTAAAAGTCAAAATGCTAAGGATGAACCGGGACTCCTCCAACCCATGGACGTCGTTCGAGCAAATCAGAGGACTCCTTACAAGTTGTATGGAATCAAGAACTACGTAGTCCATGGTGCTAAGCAAAAGGGTAAAGAGCACATTCGCGCCAAGACTTCAAGGGTCATTAAGGACCCACAAGGAAATGAGATGACTCGTAAGGTCACCGAGTCATCCCACAACGAGATTTGGTAACCGACTGCGCTTTAAAAAGAAAAAGGGGCACGCAAGGACACCTTCATCATTAAAAATAACACAAAAGGGCACAACAAGACGAACCCCGGGTAAGACATGAAGTCTTACTAAGAATTTCATCCACTAAAGAGGAGATGAAATTCAATAAGAAGAGAAATTCAACCCAAAGTCCATCGACTCCCAAGAGACTTTGGGAAGAATTTGGGAAGTGCGCCCTAAGAAATTGGCTTGGTTGACCCAACTTGGTCAAGACCTTGGGCGCATTAAAGAAGTAAGTGTTAAAACACCACGAGAAATCCCCTCAAGATAGAAGAGAAGGATGAAACCTTAGCCTGGGAGGCAAGGTCTAACAAGGATCTTAAAGTCAAGCAAGTGCCAACACCAAGGAATGAGGATCACCAGCTCGTCGACGCATCGTGATCAAAGCATCTAACCAGATTATTCACTTGGGATCAAGAAACCTTAACCCATCCTAGCCGAATTCCTTTCCCTCCCTCGGAAAATCGGCCCCCTCCTTATTTCAAAACCCTTTCTACCCTTCAGACCCCTTTCCTAATTCCATGATTTAACGATTCCATACAAGGTGGCAACCTCACAACCTAAGTTGCAACCTTGAAAACTTGATCCTAATTCTGGAATTCACCGTGTCCTCAAGTTTGAAACCCACTCTCTTAGCCCTGTAAACCTAATCGTTTCCAAAAACCCGACACACATAGGCGTGCAAGTATACAGTTTCCCCGTGGAACACCTTCTCTATAGGACCACGGTTCTTCTCTTGACTCGTTAACCCTGCAATGATTTCCAAGCTTCGGGGACGAAGCTTCTCGTAAGGGGGGGAGAGTGTAACACCCCGTGTTACGGCCTTCAATCCCGGATTAATTATTTAATTAATCCCGTTAATAATAATTAAATATGATTTAATTATGTTAGGTTTACCTTTAATTAATTAGTGAGGTCCACCATGAACCGTGGACCCTTGCCCAAATAAGAGTCTTAAGCCTATTAGGAATAAAGGAAGTAGGCCTTTTACTATTCAGATTATGATTAGGATTCTCTTTAATTAATATGGTCCGCTATGGACCATGGACCCTTATCCCTAAAACAAGCCCTAGCCCTATAAGGAATAGAATTAGTAAACTCATACCATTCAGGCCCTAATTAGGAGCCTTAAATATATAAATAGGGAACTTAGGAGGCACCTAGAATCCCCACCACAATAATCTCTCACCACCCAAAGAGTTCCAAGAATTCCCCTAGGAGAAATCAAGAAAGCAAGAAAGCTTAAAGAAAGATCCTTCATAGCCAAGGAATTAATTAAGGCTAAGAGGTAACCCATGTCTCAACAAAACCTATTTTCATAGCTATGATTCCCCTTAGGGTTTCCCCCATATTATTGTGTATTGGCGAGATATGATGATTATTATTGATGTTTGATGTGATGATCCAATGAGGGATCTTGATAATCTTGATATTGGGAGATTCTTGATAATTATGGTGTTCTTGATGATTATATGGAGTTCTTGATGATTATGTGTTGTTCTTGATAATTGTGTGATGCCCTTGATGCTTATGTGTTATTCTTACCGAATCTTGCAATTAGAAGGCGAATCGTATTCTTGTTGATATAAAAGCGATTAGAACCCTAGGTTGTATCGTATGATGTTATTCTTGGTTTATCGGGTGGGGAAATCGCATGTTTGGGTGTTGATTATGTTTAGAAAAGCATGATAGGTTATGTGACGTTCGTTTCTCGTATTTGATCCGTTAATTGTCTACGTGTTGTCGTTAATTGCGTTGTAAAGTGTCTAAGCATGGTTTCGGGTTCCACAACGGTTCCCAGGGCGAAATTATGTGAAAAGAGTCTGTGGGGGGTAGGGGACCCGCCACCTACCCACGGCCGAGAATCACTACTCCGGCAGCGGGCAGCCGACGGGTGGGCAGCTGCCCGCCGGCGATCCGTTGCCCGGAACAGTATTATCCGGCGGGCAGCCGGCGGGTGGCCCCCCACCCACTGGCTACCCGCTAGAAAATCATCCCCCTTGGGATCCCGGCTTCCCCGTTTGATGTCCCCCGACCCCCGTGGTGTCCCAACGGACTCCGTTTATTGTGCCTATATATGTCTAGTTTGATGTTTTGGGTACCGTTCGTAGGTTTATGAGTCTATTTTATTGCATGCTAGTTGAATTGGTATCCCGTTGACCTAGGTGAAAGAAGTATGAACCCCTTAGGACTATTCTTAGTATGTGATGGATCACACATAGGTTTTGTTATACGTTTTCTCCCCCTTCCCAATGTGTAATGTGGGTTGCATGTGCTTGCTATGTGTTACGTGTGTCTGTTATCCCAATTCGGTTGCGATCGGATTGGTTATCCTGAGCTGCGGTTCAGAAGCTGGCTGCGGTCAGATTGATACTCTTGGGCTGCGGTCCACCGTTTGGTTGCGATCAAATGTTTCTATATGAGCTGCGGTTCACCCTTTTCCTGGCTGCGGTCAGATGACATTCTCTTGGGCTGCGGTCCACTGTTTGGTTGCGATCAAACACTATGATGAGCTGCGGTTCATCGGTCGGTTGCGATCGACCCCTCCGTGTTGCGATACGGGGCAGGGTGCTGCGGGGCCGTGTCAGAGCTATATGCGCTGACCCTCATGTATGGGCATGCGATTGGTCCTGTGGCGCCAACAAAGTGTGCTATGTGTTGTGATATGGATGAGTTGTGATTATGAGTGCCTTGGGGGATGTGACTATGGGATTTATATTGGGGATTGCTCATGTTGGGATTGTGATTATTGTTTATGCCTTGCCTTCTCTGCCTTATCTGCTGTGAACTGCATATGCTTGTTATAACTGTTGCTTGTGTCTGGCCTTATCTGTCGAGTCATTCCCGGTTTTAAAGCTAGAGTTCGTAGGATATATCTTCATGCTCAAAATGGTTTTCGTATATCTATATATATCTCTATATGTATTGTATTTCAACGCGTTGGAGTGGGTTACCAGCATCTCTCGCTGAACAGATATATTTGGCTTTCAGGCACAGAAGATTAAGTCACTGGAGCGCGTTAGAACTTGGAGAGTAGAAGTAGTTAGCTTCCCCTTCGGCCTGCGTGCCTTGTTTATGTAATTATGCTTTGAGGTTATTAGTTAGTTAGCCTGTGCACTTGGGTTCTCTAGCCCCGGTGTGGCATAGCACCCCGAACGCTTGTATTATATCTTGGGATTAATAAGATTCTACCTTTATTATAAGTTTTAAAAGTCTTGAAAATCTGGGGTGTTACAATGAAGCCTATGAAAATTAAAAAATTTATAAAGTGAGAACTAAAGCCTATCATGATAAGTCCATTTTGAGGAAAAAATTTGAACTTTTAGGATGAAATTTTTTTGTTATCTAACGCTCGTTTAAGACTGTTTCCAGGTAAGTTAAAATCTAGATAGAAAGGGCCTTTTGTAGTACGTGAAGTGTTTTCTCATGGTGCCTGTGAGATTGAAAACTAAAAAACAAGTGAAAAGTTTAAGGTAAATGGGAAAAGACTAAAGTAATACTTTGACGGTGAATTATCAGCCCAGATTATTGAACGGATAGAGTTGCAGGAATATGAATGCGCATGTTGTTTAGCTACTGAAGCGCTATTGGGAGGTAAACCAATTCTCTTTCCTTTTTCCTTTATTTTCATTTTTGCTTATTTATTCTATTTTAATAATTTGATGAGTATTATCAGGTTTGTGTTTCTCTTATAATTTTTGTTCTCAACATTGAGAACAATGTTTCAAATAAGTATGGGGAAGAGATTTTTATTTTTAATTGTTTGTATCTTTTTTGAGGATCATAAAAAAATTATTTTAGAAAATTTTAAATTTTATGTTTTTTCAAATTGAATATATATATATATATATATATATATATATATATATATATATATTACTTTTAAAAATAAATAAATATGAGCTTGAGAAACTTGGTTATCTCAATTGGTTATCTCAATTGATCACAATTACCCTTTAACTAGGAATTATAGGTATTTCAATACGACTCAACCAAGATTTTAAATAATATATATACAAATACTCATTGTTAGTAATCTATAGAAATAATGTTGTCAACATGCTACATCAAGTTGAACAACATAATCACAAGTTTCACATCATATTCTTATAAGAAATTAATCTCATATACAAGGAATATGTTCGAGATCATATTTATTCGGAAATATCTCTCAACAATGAGACTTCAGAGTTGCCACTTGCACAATTTTACCTTCCCTTGAGGAAATTAAAACTTATATAAAGCATTCATAGGATGCAGATCAATAATACTATTGCAGTACTTAAACAATTTCTATTGCAAGGCTTTGATTGTTTAACAATATCTGAAAGTCAACCTCATTTCAGGTAAAGATCAAGTGGCGCTCTAACTAGCCTGCATGATCAACACCCTACTTCTTAATTACTCCCAGGTCGAGTGGTGAAACCAAAGTTTAATTAAAAACCACCTTCCTAGACAGAGTATTCAAGAGTGATGACTATTTCATGTTCACATTAAATTACAATTGAAGCCTATGATATATGCTCTTATTTTTATACAAATAATTTTAGAAAAAATTTGAGCAATATCTATGCACAAATTATTTCAATCAATGTCATTAGTATTCAACATACTAAAGAATCAAACACTACTAAGTAATCAAAATCTAGGCACTCAACTAGAATTCAGTACTAAGACAATCATACTTCATGCGAACCCTTAGAACTAGAGAAAATGAAGTTACTCAAAAAATAACTACTTATTTAAAGAGACTCAATACTCATCTTGTTCTGTCAGATTGACTTTTGCTAGTTTTGCCCTTGTGATGGTAGCACTGGTGTGCTCGGTGTCCTTGCTTTCTGCATGCAAAACACATTCCATTGAACTTCTTGATTTTTCTACTCCTTTTGTTGTAGACGGTTCTGACACTTTGATATTCAGTTTCATTGGCACCGTACTTTTCTGACAGTGATTCTCAAATTACTTTTGCCGAGTCTTGTTTGACATAAATGTCGAACAAATCGTCATTCATTTGTGACATAAGGTATCCTCTGGCTGCCGCATTGTCATTTCTAAACTACATCAAAGTTACACCCGGTTCTTGACCCGGAATGTAATCTATTTCAGGACTGCTTTCTCTTGATTCTTCACCCGGAGTGTAATCAGATTCATGGTTACCTTTTGTAGCACCAAAGGGAGAGAACACTGTTGGAGTAGGTTCAGGTGCAACTGAATATAGCACGTAAACCAACTTTAATTGTTCAAAGAGAATATGCATTCTTTGAGCCCACCTACTGTAATTTTTCCCATCAAGCGCGGTGATTTTTGATAGCTCTGGTATGACAGAAGGTGTCATAATGCTAAGGTTGACTGTTACACAAGTAACGCTTTTAACTGTTGGGGAAAAACGCAACGTCAATGCGCGATCTGGAAGCCTTTTAAGAAGCACAGACACTACTAGTGTATGGTTGAAAGAAAATCTGTGCCGTGTTATAATAACACTACCTTAAAAGCGTTATTTGCCCGGTAACGGTGCAGTTAGAACCCTAGCACGTTTTCGACAGGATACACAGACCTACTACGGATATCATGCACTAGCAATCACGTAGGCGAACCTCACTATTGCTCAGACTCTAATAGGCAGACACGAATTATATATATATATATATATATATATATATATATATATATATATATATATATATATATATATATATATATATATATATATATTATGTATTAGTCTGAGAAGGAATGAAGAAGAAGATATGTCTTTTTTTTTGTGTGTTTTAGACAAAAGGACATGCTCCTTTATATACTGTAGGGTAGGAGAGATTTCAACTCATTTCATCCACGTATTAGCTAGAAATTAGGGAGTGGAAATGAGCAACCCATGAAGCCACTCCTTTGTACGTGACAAGTCATTACTGACCATATATCCAAATTATGCGCTGCTGCTTTGAATGGAATATTTCCAACACCATAAATAAATAAATATGTGATCTGATTTGGTTCATGAGTACACACATAATTGAAAACCCAAACATGCTAGGCGTAAAATGGTGATGTTTTTAGGGAAGTTCTCTTTGGAAAAAGTCATAAACAAAAAAATTAATGAGTAACTTTGGAAGAGACGAATATTTGCGTTTTAATTTTTAATAAATGCCTTTGATCTTTGTTTCCTTCATATTTTGCACCTGCACTGTGATAGAATGTTTATGAACTTGGTGTAGGTTGTATTTGGTGAAATTTTTCGTATTTATTTTATTGGGTTTTTATAGCTCATATAAGGGGTATCGGCATACAAGCACAAGTTTTATATTTTGTGAAGAAACGTGTTAAGGTTATTTACTTTATAGTCAAGTGTTTTATGCATTCTTTGAGTTGGCACTAACTTTGCATTCATGAGGCAAATAAATTTGAAAGGTCAGATGGGTAAAGCTCAATTAAATACTTGGTTCATTTTCTTTTAATTATCTTTAATAATGCATTAATAATGTCTTTGCTTGAGGACAAACAAATAAATGAGTGTGGGGAAATTTGAAAAACATTATTTCTATTGTTAATTTATACAAATTCTTTTTATAATTCAATTAAAATTTTGGTTAAGTTAATACATTCTTTTATTTATTTTAATAATTAGTATTGTTTGAGTGTTTTTAATAATTTTATTATTATTAGAATAGTTTTTTTTTAATAATTGTGTCAACCACTACATTCTTCAAATGCTTAAGCCCAAAGTTGTTTTTATTAATAATATTATTTAGTCAGCCTTGTTTGAGGTAAGCCCAACCCATCTGAATAATCTTCTTCTAGCTCTAACAACATCAGTTACAGGCGATGGAGGAGCGAGAGAGGCGTAAGATTTTTTGCGACAACAAACAAAGTCTTCGAACGACGTGGATGGAGAAGTTTCAATCTTGTGGATGTCAGATTGAATAGCTGGAGCTTCGAATGGACGAAGGTGGTTTCAATGGTACTCCTTGGTTTCAAGGTCTCCTACGGAATTGATACCAAGAGATTCCGGCGACGTTTGCGTGTTGAAATCGGAGGTATGGTTGGGCCGAAACAGTATAAAAGGAGGCCAAATCAAGGAAGGGTCATCAAGGGTTGGCCACCAAAACTTGCTTTGGAGAGTTCCGTCTGGTCGGGACGGCTTCAGCCCCTTCTAGAGACGTGACCGGTGACAGCAACAAATTTTGGGTGCGGCAACAAATCTAGTTTCGGAAGTTTCAAATTCCTCTTGTGCAAGTTTCTAGGCGAAGTTTCAAATTCCTCTTGTGCACGTTGCGTATCAGACCGTCTCTTCCAGAATCCTTCGAGACTTACTGATTAGTTGTCGTCTACCTAAGGCTCAAGGAGTTCGCTCATAACATTGTATTGTGAACCTTAAGTGTTATGAATGAAGAGTTGGGTATTCCTTCTTGTGGTGCCCCACAGATGTAGGAACGTACTGTAACAACACAAAATATTTTTCTCCAAATTCCTATTTTATTAAACTTCAAAAGAAAAATTATTTTTATTCCTACGATGATTTAGCTAAAATGTGAATAAATAAAAGAATTTTTAAACTCTTATTTCAAGAAAAAAAATAAAAAAAATTGCTACAAAGTATTTATATATTTAATTATGGTTTCAAAAATCCTATTTAAAGGATATTTTTATTTACCAAAATTTTGACCTAAAAATCTATCTGAGACAAACCTGGGGAGCCATTTTACTCGTATCAACTCCCTTAACCCAATTGATTTTAAATTCCTAGTCTAAATAATTTTGTTTAAGGCCAAGAATATTCCTAACTCAAATTCTTACCCCAAAATTTTATCCTAAATCTGATTTTGGAGACAAATCCTATCTATAAATAGAAAGTGTCTTGCTTTACTATTGACCATTCCCTGACCAAGCTAGAAACCTCCTTCATGACCTCCTAGCCTCTCCTTCTCTCTTCCTCGTTCGGTTTCAACGAGCACACAAAAATAACCCCCACCTCTCTCGTTCTTTTCCCTCTCGACCAATCAACATCAGGTGATGACAGAGGCAGACCGGCGTCACAGGTGGCGTTTCGGCAGCTGAGCAGCGAAGAGCCACCAACCCCTTTCTTCGTCGTGGGTTCAAAAGCAACTTACGGTGGAGCTCGATGGAAACGGCTAGGTCTTCTCCCTCCAGCGAGCTCGGACAGCAGTAACGGTAGCTTGGGTGTTCTCCTCTGGCGACTCTCTCTTCCCGACGGTGGTCTTGGCTCCCTTCAGTGAAATAGAGCCGCGACGGCGGCGGAGCTCATGCAGCAACGGTGGGAGGCGTGGCTGGTTCCTCTCTTCTGACGGTCTTCTCCTCTCTAGCGAGTTTTAAAGCAGCAATGAAGTGGTGGGAAAAAGTTGTAGGTTTCCCGTTGAAGTGGCTGACTCATGAGTTGAGCCCGAGACCAAGTATTCTAGCTTTTGGAAGCATCAAGCATGAGGTATAACCCATAGACATCTAAAATATAGTATTTTCTCCTCATTTATCTAATAAATGTGTATTTGTTGATGTTGATGATGTGTGAGCTTGGAAAATTCTATTAATCTAGTGTTTAATGTGTGAAATGTATTGAAGGATGTGGTATTGTTCATGTTTTGCTGTGGTGGTATGATTTTGAAACTTTTATCAGGTTGGAACTGGGCAAAAATGCCTCAAGTTGGAGCAGAGCAAGAGAGACGAGCCTACTGCATCGTCTTCCCTCGAAAGCGCGCGGGCCTTGCCACAAGTCCTGGAGACCCGCTGGCTGGCTTGGGAGCCCGGTGGTAGGGCAAGGCGGTAGGCTCTTGCGGTCTGCCACCTTAGCCCAAGCCGCGCGGGTGGCGCGGCAGGTCTCACGAAACCCGCACGACCAAGGGCCCCTTTGGCAGTGTGTAATGCTGTGGGTCCGGCCACTGGGGTTTCGCGAGTTTTCGTGACTCGTGGGACTTGGGGACTTGTTCTAAATGTTATGTGTTACGTGTACAAAAATTATTTTTCTCAATCAATGCATGATTTATCTAATTGTTGGTTATGAGACTTTGCACCGAACCGGCAGGAGGATCCCCGGTAGTTTGTATTGTGAGAACCAAAAGGAGGATCCTCGGTAGTATGTTTTAAAGTGGCTTGGTAGAAAAATCCTAGGTTTACTTTGGGGCTTGAGCTATTACTCACTGGGCTTAGAATCCCAGTTAGGGGGTGTGCACACTTAATGTAGCGGTCCCGTTTCCTTGTTACTTATGAGATATGTGGGCGACACGTTGTTAGGCTAGTAAGGAGTTACTGAGCGCTGATAGGTTCATTCCTACCTCCCAACCGTTATGTTATGATTATATGTGGGTGAAACATTTTTAAGCCAGTAAGGAGTTACTGAGCCCGGATAGGTTCATTCCTACCTCCCCACCATTATGTTATGATGAAATGTGGGCGAGACGTTGTTAGGCCAGTAAGGAGTTACTGAGTCCAGATAGGATCATTCCTACCTCCCCCACCGTTATGATGTGATGAGATTGATGAGATGATTATGGTTCATGGAAAGTATGATGGCCCCTCCATTACTATTATCTTTATAAATATAAAACACCTTTTTTTCTTGAGAGAGTGTACATTAATAACTTCATATCTCGCTAGTGTATAGTGCGCATATATACTTGAATATGATTTGCATAAGTGTTTGTACGTGAATTACGCTTGCTCGTTAGCTTTATACTTATGGATATGTATTGTTATCGAATATGTGTCTCTATATACTTGTGAGTCTATTTGACGTATATCTATGACTGGATTGGCTAATGTTCTAAGTGTAAAACTACCTATTTTCCATATATATATATATATATATATATATATATATATATATATATATATATATATATATATATATATATATATATATATATATATATATATAGGGTTGAGTTCAAATGAGGACAACAATATATAGAGGACTGTGAGGACAAATAATGGGCACTCAACAAATTTATACCAGGCACACAACGTAATACATAATGGCACACAAGAATAAATGTAAACATCAGGTTTCGAACCTAGGCTCTATAAATTAACAAATCTAGCACGCGACATACAAACTGTGGCACACGACTACATTCAGCCATGCACACAACATACCGGCTAATGGCACACACTACATCTGTCCTCACAGTCCTCTATAATATACTTGTCCTCATTTGAATACACTTCTATATATATATATATATATATATATATATATATATATATATATATATATATATAGGGTTGAGTTCAAATGAGGACAACAATATATAGAGGACTGTGAGGACAAATAATGGGCACACAACAAATTAATACCAGGCACACAACTTAATACATAATGGCACACAAGAATAAATGTAAACATCAGATTTCAAACCCAGGCTCTATAAATTAACAAATCCAGCACGCGACATACAAACTGTGGCACACGACAACATTCGGCCATGCACACGACATACCGGCTAGTGGCACACACTATATTTGTCCTCACAGTCCTCTATAATATACTTGTCCTCATTTGAATACACACACACACACACACACACATACACACACACACACACACACACACACACACACACACACACACACACATATATATATATATATATATACGGTTGAGTTCAAATGAGGACAACAATATATAGAGGACTGTGAGGACAAATAATGGGCACACAACAAATTAATACCAGGCACACAACTTAATACATAATGGCACACAAGAATAAATGTAAACATCAGGTTTCGAACCCAGGCTCTATAAATTAACAAATCTAGCACGCGACATACAAAATGTGGCACACGACTACATTCGGCCATGCACACGACATACCGCCTAATGGCACACACTACACCAGTCCTCACAGTCCTCTATAATATACTTGTCCTCATTTGAATACACATCTATATATATATATATATATATATATATATATATATATATATATATATATATATATATATATATATATATATATATATATATATATCTGTTTTTACAGGTTGGAGTGGTTTATACTTAGCATTCGTACAAACAGGTTATTTTTGTACACTTTTTACTTAACCCCTTTCATGTTTGACCGGTGATGGCTGAGCACGTTTAGATGGAGCTAGACTCAGTATAGAGTTTTGATTCTAGTTCCTAGTTGTTCAATTTATCCTTATTATGTTTTATAGTGTTTTGACACCTAAGCCTGTGAGCCTCAGGTTATATTTTGAGCTTAGACTCTGGATTGATGTGGTTATGCGGGCCCTAATGAATGAATGTTGACGTTCTTTTTTGTTATCTTTCCGGTTAGTTACTATGTTGAGGGTGACTACGGAGTAGCATCCCCTTTTGGTTTGGTTGTTTATTCGAGTAATTAGCATGTTACCACTTTCTTTACTTCCGCAACTCTACCCTTTAAGTATGTTTATTACTAGGCTTAGGTGTATGAAAATTGGGGGTGTTAAAGTTGGTATCAGAGCTCTAGGTTGAAGTCCTAGGGTGGTTAAGGAATTATAGTATGAGCCTAGGAAAAAAATTGACTTGATAAACCCTTAAGTTTGAGACCTTAAGGTTTAGGATTTCTGTAAGGTCTTAGAATCTCTTTAAGGTTCTAATTGAATAGGAAAAAAATGCTGCATGTTGGAGCAAAGCAAGAGAGACGAGGCTCCCCTCGAAGGCGCGCGGGCCTTGCCGTTGGTCTTGGGAAACCCGTAGACTGGCCTGCGTGCACGGTGGCAGGGCAAGGCGGCAGGCCCTTGCGGTCTGCCATCTTCTCCCAAGCCGCGCGGGTGGCACGGTAGGTCTCATGAGACCCGCCGCTCTACCCGCACGCCAAGGGCCCCTACGGCAGTGTATACCGCCGCGCGTCCTGCCACTTGGGTTTTGCGAGTTTTCGTGACTCGTGGGACTCAGGGACTTATTCTAAATGTTATGTGTTACGTGCTACGTGTACAAAAATTATTTTCCTCAATCAAAGCATGATTTATCTAATTGTTGGTTATGAAACTTTGCACATGATCCACATCGTTTTGATTAAACGTTATATCCCACCTGCCTACCCTGTATCCCCTACTCTCTCAAACTACATTTAAGCGAAGTATGTCACTTGTGTGCTATATTGTGTGTTTGATGTGAGGAAAGCCTTTATACTTTGTAGGTGGAGCTTGATCTTTGGTTACTCAAAAAGAATGATGAAATGTTATGATGAGATGAAAACTGGAAGGACCCCGGTAGTTTGTATTCTGAGAACTGGAAGGAGGATCCTCGGTAGTATGTTTTAAAGTGGCTTGGTAGAAAAATCATGGGTTAACTTTGGGGCTTGGGCTATTACTCGCTAGGCTTTGATTCCTAGTTAGGGGGTGTGCACACTTAAGGTAGCGGTCCTGTTTCCATGTTACTTACGAGATATGTGGGCAAGACATTGTTACGCCAGGAAGGAGTTACTTAGCCCAAATAGGTTCTTTCCTACCTCCCCACCATTATGTTATGATGATCTGTGGGCGAGATGTTGTCAAGCCAGTAAAGAGTTACTGAGCCTAGATAGGTTCATTTCTACCTCCCCACTATTATGATGTGATGAGATTAATGGTATGATGAGATTGATGAGATGATTATGATTCATGGGAAGTATGATGGCCCTTCCATTACTATTATCTCTATAAATATAAACACCGTTTTTCTTGAGTGTACATTAATGACTTCATATCTCGCTAGACTATAGTGCGCATATATACTTAAATATGAATTGCATAAGTGTTTGTACATGAATTACACTTGCTCGTAAGCTTTATACTTATGGATACGTATTGTTATCGAATATGTGTATCTATATACTTGTGAGTCTATTTGACGTATATCTATGACTAGATTGGCTAACGTGTACCTATTTTCCAAATCTATATCTATATCTTTTTTTATAGGTTGGAGTGGTTTATACTTAGCATTCATGCTAACGAGTTATTCTTGTATACTTTTCACTTAACCCCTTTCAGGTTTGACCGGTGATTGCTGAGCGCGTTTAGATGGAGGTAGACTCAATATAGAGTTTTGATTCTAGTTCCTAGTTGTTCTGTCAAACCCCTTAAACTTATCTTGATGCTAGACTTGAGTAGTTCAGTTTATCCTTATTATGTTTTTTAGTGCTTTGTAAGCATGTGAGCCTCATGTTATATTTTGAGCTTAGACTCTAGATTGATGTGGTTTTGTGGGCCCTAATGAATGAATGTTGACGTTGTATTTGGTTATCTTTCCGGGTATTTACTCTGTTGAGGGTGACTACGGAGTAGCATCCCCTTTTAGTTTGGTTTTTTATTCAGTTAATTAGTATGTTACCCCTTTCTTTACTTCCGCAACTCTACCCTTTAAGCCTGTTTATTACTAGGCTTAGGTGTACGAAAATTGGGGGTGTTACACGTACATTCTGAATTGGGTTAACAAATCTCTCCTGTGGATCTGTTACATTTCTTGCTGTGTTTGTTTGAATTTCTTTACTTCTTGTTAGAACTTGCTTTTGAACTAACCTTGTCAAGTTCAGTATTAAGAAGTTACGGTTGCCATCAAATGAGTTACATACTCTTATAAATTACAATTGGTATCAGAGCGTGGCTCAAAAAACTCTCTTCTTGATAGTTTAATCCCTGTAACTCATTTGTCGTCTTCTTTCTCGTTCTATCTTCCTGTATCTGTTGCCGTGCTGCGTTTTTTCTTTTAGGGATGGAAGGACAAGCACGACCTCCTCCCAAAGTCGTGGGACCTTCAACCTACGGATTCTGGAAAGCTGGAACCAATATCTACCTGCAAGCGCTCGGAGTGCCAATCTGGCAAGCTGTTGAAGAAAGATGGGAACATCCCTACATTGAGAAAGAATATAAAACGATTCAACTAATTCCTATGAACAAGTGGACTGTCCAACAAGCCTCTGAAGCAGAATACAATAACAAGGCATTGAATACTATTACCGACAGTCTTGATGAAGGACAATTTGGCCTAATTCCTGGATGTACTCAAGCCAAACAAGCCTGGAATGTTATTGAAGATCTCTATGAAGGAGATACATATGTAAATCAATCAAAGATAAAACATATTCACACTAGGTTCGAAGAATTAAGAATGCAAGAAAATGAAACCATTCTACAATTCAACGCTCGTGTTCAAGAACTGAAAAATGAAGCTGCGATTCTCGAAGAACATTTTCCTGCTGATAAACTGGTGCGAAAAATTTTGAGGTCACTATCCACTTGATTTAGGATGAAAGTAACTGCAATCTAAGAACATGCTGGATGAGAATCAAAGTCATTAGCTAAGCTCATGAGCAATCTGTAGACTTATGAGATGGAAATTCTTGCTCAATCAGATCATGCCAAAAGAAACAAGAATGTGGTCTTCCTGGAAGATGATGGAGACATTGGTTCTAATCTGGAAGACTTCGATAAAGAAACTATGGCTCTGCTTTTAAGAAATTTCACCAAAATTATGAAGCAGTTCAATCAGAGAAATCATGGAGGAAAATCGCAATCAACAATGAACAATTCCACGATTGGATCGAACTCTAGGCAAAATTCAAGATCCTCTTCAAGCTGAAGTGTTTCGAAGAAACAACATCAGTCAAACCAGATCAGTACTCAATTCGCTAATGCTAGGTCAAAAGGCAAATGTATCCAATGTAGGGAGTGCAAAGGCTATGGTCACATTCAAGCTGAGTGTCCTACGTATCTCAAAAGGAAGAAATCCATGAAGGTTACCACTCTAAGTGATGATGAAGATCAAGAACTCTTGGTGATCATGATGAAGAATTATCTGGAAACTTTGTGGCTTTCACTGCAACTATCCGTGAACCAGCATCAAAATCTATGTGTGAGTCAGACCATGAAGATGTTGAGAAGGTCTCTTATGATGATCTTGAGAAGTCTTACATCCAACTGTTCAAGATATGTGAACTACTTCGAAAGGCGCATACTACAACTTCTGCTCAAAATGGGGTTCTTGAGAAAAATATTAAGGTACTTAAAAACCGACTGGCTAATAAAGAAAAGGATCTTCAGGCATCAATCTCAAAAGCTGCTGCACTTGTTGCTGAACTTGATACTCTGAAGAAACAGATTCAAATGGTGAGCACTACCTCCACATTGAATGAAATTCTTGATGCTGGGAGACCACCAAATGTTCGAAAAGGTCTAGGCTTCTCCCAAAATAACAATCAATTACAGATGACCAGGTTTATACCAGCAGGGTCCAATGTAGCTTCTTCTTCTTCTTCAAATCAACGTCCCAGGTATAGGTTGAGAGTATACAGACCAACTTGTCACTACTGTGGAGTTCAGGGATACACTCGCCTTGAATGCTATAGCTTCTACAATGATCAACATAGCGAAAAATTGTTTAGAAATGGATAACTCCTGCTAGAAAACAAATTTGGGTAAGAAAATCATATGTCATTTGTTTTTCTACTAATCTTAGCAAAACTGCAAATTTGTGTTACTTTGATACTGGGTGTTCTCGTCGTATGAGTGGAAACAAGTGTCATTTAAAGGATATTTGACACTATGAAGGCCAAGTTACGTTTAGTGACGGAATTAAGGGCGAAGTCGGGGGAATTGGAGTCCTAAATATTCTTGGCCTGAAAGCAAATCTGATTAGCATCAGCAAACTCTATGATCAAAAATTGGACGTTGGGTTCACCAAGGACAAATACATTGTGTATGATTGACATAACAAACTTATCATGGAAGGTATACGTTCATCCGATAATTGTTATGTTCTTTCAACTAACCTGCTTTGTTGTAGGTCATTCATATATGATAGTGAATTGTGGCATCAACCCCTTGGCCATATGAACCATCAAGAGATGGGGAATCTTATCAACCATGAATGTGTCAGAGGAGTACCCAAGTTTCTAGTCAAAACTTCTGGTGTGTGTGGCCCGTGCCAACTTGGAAAACAGAGAAGGTCGCCTCATAAGGCTTTCAGGAGTATTAACACATCACTTGTCTCGAGATGCTGCATATGGATCTTGTTGGACCTACTCAGGTTGAGAGCCTAGGTGGAAAAAGGTACATCTTCATGCGTGTAGATTATTTTTCCCTATTTAGGTGGGTCATGTTTATCAAGAATAAATCAAACACTTTCAAAGAGTTTCGGAAGCTATGCTTGAGGCTTCAAAAGGAGAAGAATTCCCACATTATTAAAGTGATCAAGATCTGGTCAGACCACGGAAGGGAATTTGAAAATCAAGATTTTGCTACCTTCTGCAATCAACAAGGCATAGGTCATGAGTTCTCGGCCCCAAAAACACCTCAGCCAAATGGACTTGTGGAGAGGAAGAACCGGACTATACAAGAAATGGTGAGGGAAGAACCGAACTATATTGAATTATTTTATTAAATTATCTTATTATAAGCAGCGGAAATAGTTATATAAATTAGTGAATTAGTTATAAGTTATATGCATTAAAATTGATAAAACTGGAACTATATTCTTAAAATGGTATTTTAAAATTAATAAATAAACTATATAAATTAAATTTGATTAAATTGTTAAATTATACTTAGCAGTAATGCCACTACTGGATCCACATTAGGAAACTCGATTTTAATTCGATTAAATTCGTAAGAGGGTGATATTAATTCGCAAATTAAAAAACATAGTGCAAATTGTCAACTTATAATTAAAAATGATTAAATTTATATCTATATATAAATTATTCCATGAAGTTAAATAGCGTATTATGGTACACGGTAATACCATATATATATATATATATATATATATATATATATATATATATATATATATATATATATATATATATATATATATATATATATATATATACATACATATATGTATGTATGTATATATACATATATGTATGTATGTATATATACATATATGTATGTATATATACATATACATGACGGTGAATATGTTACAGGGAATATTGTTATGAGAATAATAAGTGACAATAGTATTTGCTTTGTGTTTCAGTACAGTATATTGAACGTGTCCTCCCAAGCTGAGGGGAGCATCTACTTATACAGGTGGCATCAATGGTGGCTTCAATGGCAATAAAAGTGACACATGTTGAAATTCTGTCCGTTGGGTTTCCATGTGGTGCCGGGTCAAATGCCCACTTATGATCCGAGTCGGGTGCCAGCCCTATTATCCTGTTACCAGTCCCCCCTACTCCTGAGTCTACGGATGTGTTTGAGTTGACTTGGGAGTAAAGCTGAATCTATCTTAATACTGCGCAGAATCCTGAGAGATTTAGGATATGTGATTTTGTTTTCCAAATCCCTCATTATTTGTGCTTTCCCAAATTCTTTCTTGCCTGAGCAGTTTGAGCACCTCTCTATCAGCTCTTGTCACCCTCTCTCAGTCTCTGCAGTTTATCGTTGCCATTTTTTTTTACTTTGCGACGTGGGCCGGCTTCAGGCTGGGGCGCCGCCTCTGCCTGGCCGAGGCACCGCGCTTCGGCCACAGCCGAGGCGTCGCCTTAGCCATTTGGCCGAGGCGTCGCCTTAGCCATCTGGTCGAGGCGTGCACCTCGACCGCCTCCCCCCCCCCCCCCCACCCCCTTTTTTTATAAAAAAAAAAATGCGGCGTCGACCGGTTTTTGGTTGAGGCGCCGCCTCAGCCCGACCGAGGCACCGCACCTCAGCCACACGCCTCGGCCAGACTTTGGGCTGAGGCGCCGCCTCAGTCATTGGCCGAGGCGCGTGGCCTCGACCCTTTCTTTTTCTTTTTTTTTTTTAATCTCCTATAGAGTGTAGTGACGACCGTGGTTGATCGAAGGTGGTATTGAGAACCTTTTTATTTGAGCAAGGTAACCTGGGCAGACCATGATTACAAAATACTACAATCTAAGGGAATAATTTGGGCAGACCATGATTATTGAATTCCGTTTGTCGATCTGGGTGGACAATGACTACACTGTATTACTGATAATATCTAATTAAATGTTATGAGTTCCATACCCGATCGATCATCCTTGCAGATGGTGTGGACTTGCAGATCCTGCCAATCTTTTTGCATGCTTTTACGTAACAGCTACGGGCTGCTCGTTGGTCTCCCTTGACAACTCCTATCCCATTCGGAGTAGGGAACTTCATACATAGGTGTTCCATCGACACTATGGCCTTGAGGTCTTCTAGGGCTGGCCTTCCTAATATGATATTGTGCGCGCATGTGAGTCTTACCACGATGAATTTCACGTCAAGTTTGCGAATGTTAGGGCTCGTGCCTATCTCCACTAGTAAGACCACTGACCCCTCCGTCTCTACCGAATCACCCGTAAATCCAGAGAGTGGAGTACGTACCTCTTTGAGCTGGTTTCTAGGTATCCCTAACTTGGTGAAGGCATCATAATACATCACATTGTCTAAGCTTCCCGTGTCGTCTAAGATGCGGCGGACAATGACATCGTTGACGTCCATCTTAATCACCAGGGCGTCACGATGGGATAACGGACCCTCTAGGAGGTCATCATCAGAGAAGGTGATGGCCTCCCGTCTCTGTTTCTTTTCTCTAGGAAAACTCACCACTTCTCCCACGTATAGCTGCCGGCTCCACTTCTTTCTTTCCGTGGGCGTGTCGCCCCCCGCGGGTCCACCATAGATAAAGTGTATGGTGTGTTTCTTTTGTCGTATGGGCGACACCTCGGTTTCTTTCTCGCTATCATCCTGCTCAGATATTTGGTCGTGTTCTCTTCTTTTGGCGTTCGAGGTGGACGGCTCGGCGCCATCCTCCTTCCTCCAGACATTTATTAGCGGATTGTGTTGCGACTGTTGCTGCTGCTTAGATCGCTTGACGAAATGTCGGAAGTAGCCCTGCTGGATGAGTTCTTCTATTTGTCTCTTCAAAACGTGACACTCATCCGTATCGTGGTCGGCTTGCCTATGAAACCTGCAGTACTTTGTGTGGTCTGCCTTTGGGGAGACCTTCATGCACTCATCGGGGAATTCTATCATTCTCATCTCCTCAGCTTGCTCTAGAATGACACTGATGGGATGGGTAAGAGGAGTTAAATTACGCAAGGGAACCAGGCGAGGTCGTTCGTGGTCTTAGCCTTTCCCTGCGGTCGGGTGGTTCGAGAGTGGTGCCTGGTTGGGCGGACCAGCTTTCCCAGGCTTCCCACCTTTCCTACCATCCTCTTCGTCCTTCTTCTTCCTGTCGACGTCCTCTACTTCGGCATAGCGACTAGCCGTCC
Source organism: Ipomoea nil (assembly GCF_001879475.1). Taxonomy (NCBI): domain Eukaryota; kingdom Viridiplantae; phylum Streptophyta; class Magnoliopsida; order Solanales; family Convolvulaceae; genus Ipomoea; species Ipomoea nil. The sequence goes on from NW_017616947.1 coordinate 1,416,348, forward strand.
TCATCAGATCTTCGTAAGAGCGGGGGTGGTGGGCGTTCAGCTACTTGTGGAAATGCCCTGATCTTAAGGCATGGATAAATATCGGGATCGCCGGCTTGGAGTCGAAGTCGTAGACATTATTGACTTCCTTTTTTCTTTTGATGAGGAAGTCTTTGAGGCTCTCGCCTCTATCTTGCTTCACTACACAGAGGTGAAAGAAGGGTTTCTTACGCTGTATGCTACCGGAGAAGTATGTCAGGAAGCTCTTGGACAACTCCCCAAAGTTTTGGATCGACCCATCCGGGATGGTGTTGAACCAGTCTTGGGCCGCTCCATCCAGGGTGGACAAGAACGCTCGGCACATGATGACGTCCCCTGCCCCGCTCATTACCATAGCACCCTTGTACCTCGTCATGTGGACACGTGGGTCAGTGGCCCCCGTGTACTCCTTGATGACGGGCAACCTAAAGTCCCTCGGCAAAGGTACGTCCATGATGCTTGGGAAGAATGGTGATGCCATCCGTACCTCGGGTTCCCGCGACTGCTCCCATGCCTCCACCCTTCTTGCTAACTCCTCGATTCTTCTCTGCAGCCTCTCGACCAGGGCCGACTCGTTAGGGTTGTAACACCCCAGATTTTCAAGATATTTAAAACTTTATAAAGTTAGGGTGAAATCTCATTAAATCCCAAAGCATAATACAAGAGTGCGGGGTGCTATGCCACACCTAAGCTAGAGAACTCAGGTGCACAGGCTAACTAACTAATATCCTCAATAATGTAAACGCATAAACATGGCATGCAGGCCGAAAGAGAAACTATCTACTTCTACGCTCCAAGTTCTAGCGCGCTCCAGTGACTTACTCTTCTGTGCCTGAAAGCCAAATATATCTGTTCAGCGAGAGATGCTGGTAACCCACTCCAACGCGTTGAAATACAATACATATATATATATATATATATATATATATATATATATATATATATATATATATATATATATATATATATATACATATATATATATATAGATATATATAGATATACGAAAACCATTTTGAACATGAAGATATATCCTACAAACTCTAGCTTTTAAAACAGGGATAGACTCAACAGGTAGGGCTAAGTACAGACAGCAGTTATACCAAGCATATGTAGTTTACAACAGGCAAGACAG